>NC_090737.1:137909454-138129454 GCF_036898095.1 Palaemon carinicauda
CCGTTCCATGTATTTGCTATTTTGTATGTAAAGAAAATACAAGATTTTGCTGTAATTTCCCCTAAAAATCACTATTTATAATAATTTTGAATCGTATACTATTGAATAACTAAACAGTTGAAGGATAATAACGAATAACGAAAAAGAGTGTTATAAAAAATGCTAAAATAACGGATAAAGTCTGAATGAACAGAAAACGGGATGAATAGAGATTTAAGAGGAGTAACTTAAGGAAGTGTTAAGTCCATATATCTGGGTGTTCTGTCATTAACTTCTGGCCAAGGAATTTCTACTCTAGTCCTAAATGTCAGCCTAGGACATCTGATATCTCTCTCTCTCTCTCTCTCTCTCTCTCTCTCTCTCTCTCTCTCTCTCTCTCTCTCTCTCTCTCTCTCTCTCTCTCTTCTCTCTCTCTCTCTCAATATATATATATATATATATATATATATATATATATATATATATATATATATATATACAGTATATATATTATATATATATATATATATATATATATATATATATATATATATATATATATATATATATATGCAAAATTAGATTGTTAATAACATCATTGGAAGATGTACAATATAATAACATCATTGAAAGATGTACAATATAATAACATCATTGGAAGATGTACAATATAATAACATCATTGAAAGATGTACAATATAATAACATCATTGAAAGATGTACAATTGATAATAACATCATTGAAGATGTACAATATAACATCATTGAAAGATGAACAATATAATAACATCATTGAAAGATGTACAATATAATAACATAATTGGAAGATGTACAATATATTAACATAATTGAAAATGAACAATATAATAACATCATTGGAAGATGTACAATATAAGGCCCAAGTGGGGAGCTTTTATGAATAAATTAGTGTACACGACCCATCATAAATGACGGCTAACTATTTAGAAAGATATGTGCACAAACACATGCGCACACGCACCCCCTACTCATCAACGTATGACTACTCCCTGCACCCCCTTACCTAAGGGACAGAGAAAGACCGAGTAGTTGTAAGTCTGGCAGTATCGCGGGCGTGACCGGAAAGATATATATTAATAATTTATGTAAAAGGTGGTCTAATAGTAGGTAGACAGTGAATTATTACGTTTATTTTGAGATTGCGTATACATACAATTATATTTACTAACACAATTACTGCATTGGCAATTATATTGTATTGTGAACAAAAATACAAAAGCCGATGCATAAACCTATTTTACATGCTGTCCACCTTCTATTGGAGCACACTGTATATATATATATAATATTATATATATATATATATATATATATATATATATATATATATATATATATATATATATAAATTATATATATTTACACACACATACCCTTTATTATATATATTAATTTTTTCATATGTTGGTTCTTGTGTCTTAGTATTTTTAGCTAGATTAATGTCCTAAAAAGAACGAACTCATTTTCGCTAGAATAATTTCTTAAAAGAACGAACTCTTCTGGGATTGTCCTGCTCGGCTCCGCTGGCAACATTCGGAAAGTTTATTGCCAATATGTTCCCATTTTGCCCGAGATTTTAACTCTTATTATTGTTATGCCTTTTGTAAGTTTCGTTTTGCAAGAACGCATTAAAGTAGATCTGTTTTAAAGGCTTAAAGGTTTAAAAGCCACTCATGAATGGCAGAGGCAAGGGACAGTGGCATTGCCCTATCAAGCGGGACAATGCTCTAGAGACTGACCATATATACATATGATCAGCGCCCAAACCACCTCTCCACTCAAGCTAGGAACAAGGAGGGCCAGGCAATGGCTGCTGATGACTCGGCAGATAGATCTATAGGCTCCCCTCCCCCCTCATCGTTATCTCACAATGATGGTGAGGTTGCAGCGACCAAAGGAACTAACGAGTTTGAGAGGGGTTCGAACTCCAGTCATTGGTTTGACATTGCCCCATCAAGCAGAGCAATGCCCTAGAGACTGACCATATTTACTTTTGATCAGCGCCCAAGCCCGAGCTAGGACTAAGGAGGGTCAGGCAATGGCTGCTGATGACTCAACTGATAAACCTACAGGCTCCCCCTCCGTATCGTTATCTCACAAGGATGGTGAGGTTGCAACGAGCACAGGAACTAACGAGTTTGAGCGGGACTCGAACGCCAGTTATTGTTTTAATTTTTCAGTTTTCGACTTTAAATACTTTAATTCATTTTCATGCTCAAATTACAATGTGAAGTACATAACATCTGTACCCATATCTCAAGCTATCATTTTCCCCCCCAAACTGTTTTTTTTTTTTTTTTTTTTTTTTTTTTGAAAGACAGATCCATGCCATACGATATCTCTCCTTTTGTAGTACTGTTAACATAAAAAAAAACACTATGGTATCTTCCTCGCGTTGAAAGAACAAACAGCTAAGACCAAGATAAGGAAGAGTTTTTAAAAACCCTACGAGGATCTCAGCATATGTTTATAGTCCCCGGCTTTGTTCTCTACAAAAGAGACATTTTTTCTTTTTTTTTATCTCTCGTCAGAGGTCATATGGGACTCTTTGTATAGGCACCGCTTCCATCTGTAGGGAACGTTCGAAACGGGATGATTGCAGCTTAAAAAGTTGTTTTTGCAAGTGCGCGCGCTGGACTTTATAGTCCCGGAGTGGCTTTCCCAGCTGTTGGCGCCAGTTATTACCCCCCCCCCCCCCCTTTCAGATAAACGACCGAAGAGCAAGGAAATGATAAAATCCGACTTTTCTTTAATCATGAGAGCTCAAGAATTCAAAGTTTTTTTTCTCTCGTAACATGAGATTTTTCACTATAGTCAATTTTTTTTTAGTGAGGCAGATTTACACAGACTCGCAGGGGTGCCCTTTTAGCTCGGAAATATTCCCTGATAGCTATTGGTCAGAAGTATTTTTGTCCGGATACTTTAGTCAATTTTTTTGTGAGGGAGATTTACACCAACTCGCAGGGGTGCCCCTTTAGCTCGGAAAAGTTCCCTGATAGCTGATTGGTTGGAAGTATTTTTATCCGGATACTTCCGACCAATCAGCTATCAGGAAACATTTCCGAGCTAAATGGGCACCCCTGCGAGTCGGTGCAAATCTGCTTCACTAAAAAAAAATGACTATAGTTACCGTCTTTACTTTAAGGGCTGCTTTCCTGGTCTAATCACACGAGGGAACTATACACACTACAAGACATACAAGATCAGTTTATTGTATACATTCTCGGGTATATCGCTTATCACACTACATAACTGGTGTTTATTGTCAATCCACGTTACCTAAGCACTTAGAGAACAAGAAAGTCTTCAGTTTCCTTTTGAAACCCATAATATCTTGTCTTTCTGATGCCTAGAGGAAGCTTGGTATATAGTCTTTGGGGTCGCATATTTTATTTAATAGTAAGAAATCCTGTTAGTTTACTTTCAGAAGAATTTCATTATGATTTTACAAAGGCTATAGACACAACATAACATTGTGTAAATCTTATAAGAAAGTTATCTTATTGGCAGAGTTTTCTTGCTTGAGGGTACACTCGGGCACACTATTCTAACTTATTTCTCTTACTGTTTTTTCATTTTAAGTTTTTATAGTTTATGAAATATGTATTTTAATGATACTGTTCTTCAGATATTTTAATTGTTCATACTTCTCTTGTAATTTTTATATTTCCTTCTTTTTTTTCCTCGCTGGGCTATTTTTCCATGTGCTTTTAGCATCCTGCTTTTTCAAGAAGGGTTGTGGCAAAGCTAATAATAATGATAATAATAATAATAATAATAATAATAATTTCCCTTTGTATATGTAGATTTAGGTTTAGACATTATACATCTTGCTCACAAAAAGGGGAACTATGTAAATAATGACTGATTTCGTCTTGTATACTTTCAAGGATGGCTTGAAACTGTATGATACCTATATACATATGAATCTTTTACCGAATCATGTATATTCTGATTAGAAAATCATCTTCCCTAAAATAAAAAAAAATAAAAACTTGATGTTGGTAAAATACAACTGAACTTTAGCGAGGAAGAACGTTCGCGCGCTAATTGCTTGTTACACAATTAAATACCCAAGCGAAAGTTTTTTCTCCCCAATTTTAAGAAAAGCAAACCTTAAGTCCTTAGTCAGTCTCAGTCAAACACTCGTGCTGTAAACTGTGTTGTTTATTATGTCTGTGAAACTAAAAGTGTGACGGACCCACAGTGTTTCTAAGAGGGGTCAATCCTTTTACAGATTCGAGTGGATTTAGTGTTGAAGATTGTATTTAAGTGGAAAATTATGAAATAAGAAGTATGGCAGGTGTAGTGAAGATTACTGAGATGATAAAAGTGTCAGGACTGAGATGGTTTGGGCATGTGTTGTGGATGGATGGTGAGGAGGGAGTGAGGAGGGCCTAGGAGGAACCTGTTAAGGGGGAGAAGATCGAGAGGGAGGCAGAGAATTTGGATGGTGAGATACAATAAAGGATGATATGGAGAGAAGAGAATAGTGGAAGAGGCGGCCATTGATAGAAGGCCTTGGAGAGGACACATCGGGCAACCGACCTCTTAATGTCGGGATAGCGGTGGGAAAGGATATAGGTGAAGGATGATATGGAGAGAAGATGTTAGGTGAAGAGGAAGCCTTTGATCGAAGGCATTGGAGAGGGTACATCGGGCAACCGACCCTTTAATGTGGGGATAACGGTGGAAAGAAGATGAGGTGAAGGATGACATGGAGAGAAGAGGAATGTGGAAGAGGATGCCTTTGGTAGAAGGCCATGAAGAGGCCGAATCAGGCAACCAACCCTTAATGTCGGGATAAAGGTGAGAAAGAAGATAAGTTGAAGGATGATATGGAGAGAAGAGGTTAGGTGGAAGCGGAAGCCATTGATAGAAGGCCATGAAGAGGGGGCATTGGCAACCGACCCCTTAATGTAGGAGTAATGGTGGGGAAGAAGAACATTGTATTTAATCTTATCTGCTGGCATTTATGAAGTGCCAAGATCACAAACGGATGCCATCCTGTGACGTGGCCAACCAGGATATCCTTCGGAGTTACCGATAGTCCAATCAACATTTTGGTAAGCTCATGATACATGTCCTTACTCCAATGACTATGTTAGGAACCAAATCATCATCATCATCTCAATATAATTATATATTTTTATCCTATGTTTTATATATATTTACTTTTTATTTTATTATTTTAAAGTATTTTTATATCCGAATTCAATCGGGCCAGCATTGTAAGAGTCGAGCTTGCAGTGCTAGTTAATCTCTTCCCTTTTAATAATAAAATCCTCATCATCCGTAACTAGTCAACTGCAGGACAAAGGCCTCAGACATCGTCCTTCCACTCCGTCTGTATAGTGTTTCGATACCAGTATATGACCATAAAACCAGCCCTTTAAAGTAAAATTTCAGCTGTATCACCAATGTTATTTCAAGAGCCCCTTTTAAAGAGCCGGAAATAATTCATCAAAGCGTAGATCAAGACAGATAAATTGGGGGAGAATTGAACGAAGGATTGATCAGATAAAAGGACCCTCGACTTCAACGGAGACATGTCTCATTTTGTTGCTTTCATATGGTCCGTTGCGATAAGGTTGCTTAGACATTGCGATGGAGTTCCCTATCGATTGCGCTGGGGTTGCTTAGCCGTTGCGATGGGGTTGCTTAGCCGTTGCGATGGGGTTGCTTAGCCGTTGGGATAGGGTTGCTAAGCCGTTGGGATAGGGTTTCTAGCCGTTGCAATGGGGTTTCTAGCCGTTGCAATGGGGTTGCTAGCCGTTGCGATGGAGTTGCTTAGCCATTGGGATGGGGTTGCTAGCCATTTAGATAAGGTTGCTAGCCGTTGAGATAGGGTTGCTAGCCATTGCGATGGGGTTGCTAGCTTTTGTGATGGTGTTGCTTAGCCGTTGCAATTGGGTTGCTTAGCCGTTGCAATGGGGTTGCTAGCCAATGGGATGGGGTTGCTAAGCCGTTGGGATAGGGTTGCTAAGCCGTTGGGATAGGGTTGCTAAGCCGTGGAGATAGGGTTGCTAGCCGTTGCAATGGGGTTGCTAGCCAATGGGATGGGGTTGCTAGCCGTTGGGATGGTGTTGCTTAGCCGTTGCAATTGGGTTGCTTAGCCGTTGCAATGGGGTTGCTAGCCAATGGGATGGGGTTGCTAGCCGTTGGGATGGTGTTGCTAGCCGTTGGGATGGTGTTGCTTAGCCGTTGCAATGGGGTTGCTAGCCAATGGGATGGGGTTGCTAGCCGTTGGGATGGTGTTGCTTAGCCGTTGCAATGGGGTTGCTAGCCAATGGGATGGGGTTGCTAGCCGTTGGGATGGTGTTGCTTAGCCGTTGGGATGGTGTTGCTTAGCCGTTGCAATGGGGTTGCTAGCCAATGGGATGGGGTTGCTAGCCGTTGGGATGGTGTTGCTTAGCTGTTGGGATGGTGTTGCTTAGCCATTGCAATGGGGTTGCTAGCCAATGGGATGGGGTTGCTAGCCAATGGGATGGCGTTGCTTAGCCGTTGCAATGGGGTTGCTAGCCAATGGGATGGGGTTGCTTAGACGTTGGGATGGGGTTGCTAGCCGTTGCGATTTGGTTGCTTAGCCGTTGCAATGGGGTTGCTAGCCAATGGGATGGGGTTGCTTAGCCGTTGCAATGGGGTTGCTAGCCAATGGGATGGGGTTGCTAGCCGTTGGGATGGGGTTGCTAGCCGTTGCGATTTGGTTGCTTAGCCGTTGCAATGGGGTTGCTAGTCAATGGGATGGCGTTGCTTAGCCGTTGCAATGGGGTTGCTAGCCAATGGGATGGGGTTGCTAGCCGTTGGGATGGGCTTGCTAGCCGTTGCGATTTGGTTGCTTAGCCGTTGCAATGGGGTTGCTAGCCAATGGGATGGCGTTGCTTAGCCGTTGCAATGGGGTTGCTAGCCAATGGGATGGGGTTGCTAGCCGTTGGGATGGGCTTGCTAGCCGTTGCGATTTGGTTGCTTAGCCGTTGCAATGGGGTTGCTAGCCAATGGGATGGGGTTGCTTAGACGTTGGGATGGGGTTGCTAGCCGTTGCGATTTGGTTGCTTAGCCGTTGCAATGGGGTTGCTAGCCAATGGGATGGCGTTGCTTAGCCGTTGCAATGGGGTTGCTAGCCAATGGGATGGGGTTGCTAGCCGTTGGGATGGGCTTGCTAGCCGTTGCGATTTGGTTGCTTAGCCGTTGCAATGGGGTTGCTAGCCAATGGGATGGGGTTGCTTAGCCGTTGCGATTTGGTTGCCGAGTTACGGTACGATAGAAAAAAAAAAAAGTATTTAAATCATATCAGGCTAAAAAAGTTACTTGGATGAGTCTCTCAAGGTTTGGACAAATTATCGGACAATTAATGTACACATTAGTGTACGCGGCCCGTCAAAAATGGCGGCTAAATTTTAGATATGCACACACACACGCACTGTTTACAGATTCAGCTCTTCCCACTCCCCCTTTCCAAACTACCATACGGCAGTTTAGGTAATTTGTGAGAGATTGTCTTTTCATACATCAAAGAAATTGTATATATATATATATATATATATATATATATATATATATATATATATATATTATAATATATATATATATATATATATATATATATATATATATATATATCCAGACACTTGCTCTTTTTATTACACAGAGAAGATAACAGAAAAATACTTTAAGATTTTTACTAACTCAAAGCTTTAAATATAGTAAAAATCTTTTCCATCGGCTGCAGTATAGTTAGCCAAATATTATATATTTTGAAAGGGCAAATGATAATCTCAACGAATTTCTGCTGTTTGAGAAGATTAATATCTTTTAAGTGTTTACTCAGTGGCCCAGAATGTGTTGTCATTTTATTGTCATTCTATTCTCTCTTAAATATGCTCTATAATTTCAGTTCATTTCGTTCTACAAGCCCATGTCCATTTTGTACATAGAAATGATTTTAATATCAAGTAAAACATTGATATAGATTGTTCGTAAACAGGAGAAAGAATATATTCCTTTTCTCATCTTGCTCCATCAACATAGTGTTGATCTTGGTCAGTCTCATGACGTAATTAAGCAGGGAGTTAGCATGCAACCCCCAAATTCCCAAGCTGCTGCCATGCTTATGGAGTGGTCAGTCACATTGCCAGACGTAGGAAGTAATTTTTTTTCAGTTACCAGCTGTTTATCAATAACTTTTCATTGTGGTTTTAATTAGATAAGGATTGATTATGCTCGTCTTATGAGTGATTAATATTATTCACCTGCTAATATAACGTTCCAAATTTCTCGGTTTTCTATGGAAAACCAAGGTATAATTCGGGCTTCCCGGAGCGGTCTCGGATGGGATGTTCGTACGAGATGTTTTCCCCCATCAGAGCTGGGAGTTTGGGAACTTCCAACTTTGTAGGACTTTTTTTAGTTAGTCATTCAGTACTGTGACCTCGTATAGTGCAGTGTATGTCACTTGCAGTTGCTTGACATTTGTTTTATGAGATTAAATTAAGTATTTTCAAGTGAACAGTTTATAAAGAGATTCATTGGTGTTCGTGATAGCCATGCGTTTGATATAACTTATCTTTTATTAACAAACTTGAAAGTAATTATGCTGTATAAGAAAGAATAAGTTCTGAACGAATATATCTTTGTGTTTGTGACTAAATAGTTGAATACAGTTTTGCGAATATTAGAAGGGACACAAGGACTCTGCGAATAGCTAGACATTTTGAAAAGGGACATAAGGTATAGTAAAATGTTGAAGAATATTATAAGTTTTGTGAGGTCGTAGAATAATAATATTATAAGTTTTGTCAGGTCGTATAAGAGAATTCTTTAATTATTCAAGGAAATAAAACATTAATTATTGCCTTAGATTAACCTGACAACGAGTTAACTATTTCAACATTGTTTATAATTAAATAAACATTATTATTATTATTATTATTATTATTATTATTATTATTATTATTAGCTAAGCTAACAAACCTAGTTGGAAAAGCAGGATGCTACAATCCCAGAGCCCCCCAACAGGAAAAATAGCCCAGTGAGGAAAGGAAACAAGGAAAAATAAAATATTTTAAGAACAGTAACAACATTAAAATAAATATTTCCTATATGAACTATAAAAATTTCAACAAAACAAGATGAAGAAAAATCGGATAGAATAGTGTGCCCGAGTTTACCCTCAAGCAAGAGAACCATAATCTGTTTATAAACGAGTTAAAGTTAACTATTTCAATATTGCTTGTAGTTAAATAAACCTTAACCCATAATTAATAATTAGCTTGTTACCTAAGCTAAGTCTATCTTGTTTAATTAATTAAAAAAGCTGGGGAATTATACCTTACATTGCCTTACCCAATCAAGGCCTTAAATTAAACATAATTAAGTCAAGGATAAGAAAAAATACTGACGAGACAGTATTGAGAAAATACATATAGCTTGAATCCTTATAGAAGTGCATAGTTTTAATCCTGTGTAATTTTGACATAACCCATAACGGTGAATTAGTTGAAAATTAATATTTTGAAAATATTTATTTCTGTAGACTGTTCATTCCTTATTTGCTTGATTTAATTCATTCTTTCTCTCTCTCTCTCTCTCTCTCTCTCTCTCTCTCTCTCTCTCTCTCTCTCTCTCTCTCTCTCTCGTCTGCGATCAACTTACTGTATATTTTCTCGTTATCAACAACCTCTCTCTCTCTCTCTCTCTCTCTCTCTCTCTCTCTCTCTCTCTCTCTCTCTCTCTCTCTCTCTCTCTCTCGTCTGCGATCAACTTACTGTATATTTTCTCGTAATCAACAACATTCTCTCTCTCTCTCTCTCTCTCTCTCTCTCTCTCTCTCTCTCTCTCTCTCTCTCTCTCTCTCTCTCTCTCTCTCTCTCCCAGATGCACAAATTTTGAAAAGATTTTTACTGTAAAAGTCTACGATCAACTTAATGTATATATTCTCTCTCTCTCTCTCTCTCTCTCTCTCTCTCTCTCTCTCTCTCTCTCTCTCTCTCTCTCTCTCTCTCTCTCTTGTAATAGTCAGTCTTATCAACGTAATCATTAAGCTCCTTTGCCCATCCTTTGAGATCCTGTGTCCGTCCCTCATAGAGATCCTATTACGGCCGCCTTCCTTCGTTAGAGAGATAATTTATTGATATATCCTTCGTTATAAGGACCTTGTTTATTGGTATAACTCTGTGTGAGATGGAAATTTATTGGTAAAACCTTTAGCATACGGAGGTAGTTTATTGGTATAACTGTATAAGAGATGGTAATTTATTGGTGAAACCTTAAGCATTAGGAGATGATTTATTGGTATAACTGTATAAGAGATGGTAATTTATTGGTGAAACCTTAAGCATTAGGAGGTGGTTTATTGGTATAACTGTATAAGAGATGGTAATTTATTGGTGAAACCTTAAGCCTTAGGAGGTGGTTTATTGGTATAACTGTATAAGAGATGGTAATTTATTGGTAAAACCTTAAGCATTAGGACCTTGTTTATTGGTATAACTCTGTGTGTGAGATGGTAATTTATTGGTAAAACCTTCAGCATTAGGATGTGGTTTATTGGTTTAACTGTACAAGAGATGGTAATTTATTGGTAAAACCTTAAGCATTAGGAGGTGGTTTATTGGTTTAACTGTATAAGAGATGGTGATTTATTGGTATAACTTATGTGTGAGATGGTAATTTATTGGTAAAACCTTAAGCATTAGGTAGTGGTTTATTGGTTTAACTGTATAAGTGATGGTAATTTATTGGTAAAACCTTAAGCATTTGGGGAGTGGTTTATTGGTATAACTGTATAAGAGATGGTAATTTATTGGTAAAACTTTAAGCATTAGGAAGTGGTTTATTGGTATAACTGCATAAGAGATGGTAATTTATTGGTAAAACTTTAAGCATTAGGAGGTGGTTTATTGGTTTAACTGTATGTGTGAGATGGTAATTTATTGGTAAAACCTTCAGCATTAGGTAGTGGTTTATTGGTATAACTGCATAAGAGATGGTAATTTATTGGTAAAACTTTAAGCATTAGGAAGTGGTTTATTGGTTTAACTGTATAAGAGATGGTAATTTATTGGTAAAACCTTAAGCATTAGGAGGTGGTTTATTGGTTTAACTGTATAAGAGATGGTAATTTATTGGTAAAACTTTAAGCATTAGGAGGTGGTTTATTGGTATAACTGTATAAGAGATGGTAATTTATTGGTAAAACCTTAAGCATTAGGAGGTGGTTTATTGGTTTAACTGTTGTGTGAGATGGTAATTTATTAGTTAAACCTTCAGCATTAGAAGGTGGTTTATTGGTTTAACTGTTGTGTGCGGTGGTAATTTATTGGTATAACTGGGTTTATTGGTGTAACTGTAAGTGGGATATGGTAATTTATTGGTAAAACCTTCTGTATTAGGATAGTGCCATAGCCTCTGTACCATGGCCTTCCACTGCCATGGGTTAGAGTCCTCTTGCATGAGGGTACACCCAGACACACTATCAGTTTCCTTACTTCCTTTCCTCACTGGGCTATTTTCCCCTATAGGAGCCCTTGAGCTTAGAGCATCCTGCATTTCCAATTAGGGTTGTAGCTTAGCTAATGATAATAAGGTCGACTGAATTAAACATAACACAGACTTCAAATACTCATATGGTCTAAATTTAGGTGGGGAAAGGCAAGCTGGCTTTGAGAAATAAGTTGCCGTGGTGGAGGTCTGCATTCTTAGAGTGCTTTTCTAGTTATGTATTAAAAGGGAGGAAAGTATCCAGCCACAGGGGTCGAAATCTACCCCTATTCCCTGCTTGCTTTAGCCTACACATAAGGTTTTCACGTAGCGTATGCTTGTATATAGTTCATTATGTTCATCTTTGCATTCTTTTTGTTTAAATGAACCCTCTGTTCTGTATTTTTTATGTATTGCTTAAGAATTTATTAAAAATATGAACAAAAATTCCATACAGGTGATGGATATTCAATCATAGTGTCATTAGGTAATCAAGAAAATTTTATTTCTTTATGAAATCATATTGTACTGCATTGTGTAGCTATTTTTGCTTTTTATAACGAGTGAAAAAAATATTTTTTTTATTATGCAACTTCTAGTTTGCTTTCATTACGAGTAAAACAAATATATATTATGCAACATCTATTCGCTAAGGGTTAAATGAAGTAAATGTTTACCAGGAATGCAACATTGGTATTGAATATACTTACGAACAATCAGGAATTTTAGATATTGTACCAAAGACTCATAATGAAATACTACGATGAGACATCATCATATAATTTAATGCAGTTAGCAAGACGATGTTTGCAATATGAAATGGTAAGCAAGACTTCAAAACGGATAGACGATGTTTGCAATGAAACAGTAAGCAAGATGATGTTTGCAATGAAACAGTAAGCAAGATGATGTTTGCAATGAAACAGTAAGCAAGATGATGTTTGCAATGAAACAGTAAGCAAGGCTTTGCTATATGAAACGGTAAGCAAGACTGTTTGCAATATAAAATGGTAAGCAAGACTGTTTGCAGTACAAAACGGTAAGCAAGATGTTTGCAATATGAAACGGTAAGCAAGACTGTTTGCAATACGAAACGGTAAGATAGACGATGTTTGCAATATGAAACAGTAAGCAAGATGATGTTTGCAATATGAAATGGTAAGCAAGACGATACAGTATTTGCAATATGAAACAGTAAGCAAGATGATGTTTGCAATATGAAACGGTAAGCAAGATGATGTTTGCAATGTGAAATGGTAAGCAAGACTGTTTGCAAGATGAAACGGTAAGCAAGACTATGTTTGCAATGTGAAACGGTAAGCAAGACGATGTTTGCAATATGAAACAGTAAGCAATATGATGTTTGCAATGTGAAACGGTTAGCAAGACGATGTTTGCAATATGAAACAGTAAGCAAGATGATGTTTGCAATATGAAACGGTAAGCAAGACTATGTTTGCAATATGAAACGGTAAGCAAGATGATGTTTGCTATGTGAAATGGTAAGCAAGACGATGTTTGCAATATGAAACGATAAGCAAGACTATGTTTGCAAGATGAAACGGTAAGCAAGACTATGTTTGCAATGTGAAACGGTAAGCAAGATGATGTTTGCAATGTGAAACGGTAAGCAAGACGATGTTTGCAATGTGAAACGGTAAGCAATATGATGTTTGCAATGTGAAACGGTAAGCAAGACGATGTTTGCAATATGAAACAGTAAGCAATATGATGTTTGCAATGTGAAACGGTTAGCAAGACGATGTTTGCAATATGAAACAGTAAGCAAGATGATGTTTGCAATATGAAACGGTAAGCAAGACTATGTTTGCAATATGAAACGATAAGCAAGACTATGTTTGCAAGATGAAACGGTAAGCAAGACTATGTTTGCAATGTGAAACGGTAAGCAAGATGATGTTTGCAATGTGAAACGGTAAGCAAGACGATGTTTGCAATATGAAACAGTAAGCAAGATGATGTTTGCAATATGAAACAGTAAGCAAGACGATGTTTGCAATATGAAACAGTAAGCAAGATGATGTTTGCAATATGAAACGGTAAGCAAAACTATGTTTGTAATATGAAATGGTAAGCAAGACAATGTTTGCAATATGAAAGGGTAAGCAAGAAGATGTTTGCAATATGAAAGGGTAAGCAAGACGATATTTGCAGTGTGAAACAGTAAGCAAGATGATGTTTGCAATGTGAAACAGTTAGCAAGACTATGTTTGCAATATGAAATGGTAAGCAAGAAGATGTTTGCAATATGAAAGGGTAAGCAAGACGATATTTGCAGTGTGAAACAGTAAGCAAGATGATGTTTGCAATGTGAAACAGTTAGCAAGACGATGTTTGCAATATGAAATGGTAAGCAAGAAGATGTTTGCAATATGAAAGGGTAAGCAAGACGATATTTGCAGTGTGAAACAGTAAGCAAGATGATGTTTGCAATGTGAAACAGTTAGCAAGACGATGTTTGCAATATGAAATGGTAAGCAAGAAGATGTTTGCAATATGAAAGGGTAAGCAAGACGATATTTGCAGTGTGAAACAGTAAGCAAGATGATGTTTGCAATGTGAAACAGTTAGCAAGACGATGTTTGCAATATGAAATGGTAAGCAAGAAGATGTTTGCAATATGAAAGGGTAAGCAAGACGATATTTGCAGTGTGAAACAGTAAGCAAGATGATGTTTGCAATGTGAAACAGTTAGCAAGACGATGTTTGCAATATGAAATGGTAAGCAAGAAGATGTTTGCAATATGAAAGGGTAAGCAAGACGATATTTGCAGTGTGAAACAGTAAGCAAGATGATGTTTGCAATGTGAAACAGTTAGCAAGACTATGTTTGCAATATGAAATGGTAAACAAGACTTTTTTGTAATATGAAACAGTAAGCAAGACTATGTTTGCAAGATGAAACGGTAAGCAAAACTATTTTTGCAATATGAAGCGTCAAGCAAGATGGTGTTTGCAATATGAAACGGTTAGCAAGATGATGTTTGCAATGTGAAACGGTAATTAAGACTGTGTTTGTAATGTGAAACAGTAAGCAAGACAATGTTTGCAATATAAAACGGTAAGCAAGACGATGTTTGCAATATGAGACGGCAAGCAAGACTTTGTTTGCAAGATGATGTTTGAAATATGATACAGTAAGCAAGGCGATGTTTGCAATATGAAACGGTAAGCAAGACTTTGCAATATGAAACGGTAAGCAAGACTTTGCAATATGAAACGGTAAGCAAGACTTTGCAATATGAAACGGTAAGCAAGACGATGTTTGCAACAGAAATAGGCTAGCAAGACTATGTTTGCAACATGAATCAGTAAGCAAGACAATATTTGCAATATGAAACGGTAAGCAAGGCTACAGTTTATTTTCAATATGAAACTGTAACCAAGACTATATTTACATTATGAAATAGGACTATTTGTTGACATTTGCAGCTGAAAATCATAGGCATGCAATGTAGGTGAAGCCTACCCTAGTTAGGGGAAGCACGCCCTAGTTAGGGGAAGCCTACCCTAGTTAGGGGAAGCCTACCCTAGTTAGGGGAAGCCCGCCCTAGTTAGGTGAAGCCCGTCCTAGTTAGGTGAAGCCCGTCCTAGTTAGGTGAAACCTGCCCTAGGCCAAAGTTTAACAAAATTCGACTTGCATACGGCTTCTTGGAAACAATTAAGTTTGTAAGCTGAGGACTTTCTTGTGCTGAAATAGATGTTAAATAATTTTCAATTGATATTCTTTTGGTCATTTGTTTCTAGATAATTGGCTGGTTACTAATATCCTGGTATGTATTTTCAGGTTATGACTTGCACACTGGAATGATCAAGGAACAGACAATTGGATTGTGACCTACCACCAATGGCCGCCTGGAAATACCTGGCCGCCCTCCTATTTCTGGCATGGGCGGCGGGTGGGAATAATGTGACGTCTTGTGATAAATGTCAAGAAGATGGAATTAATTTACACTGTAGTAATTCTGCGAGCGGAGAAGAGTATGACTTGGAGATCCTCTTTGAAAGAGAGGTTCTTGTGAAGTGCACTAATACAACAATAAACCTTGACTTTACCTTCTTAGAAGGTTGCAGCTTCCCTTC
Source organism: Palaemon carinicauda (assembly GCF_036898095.1). Classification (NCBI taxonomy): domain Eukaryota; kingdom Metazoa; phylum Arthropoda; class Malacostraca; order Decapoda; family Palaemonidae; genus Palaemon; species Palaemon carinicauda. The sequence goes on from NC_090737.1 coordinate 137,925,055, forward strand.
CGTAGAACAAGTCAAGGTCTATGGATGTCCGTTGCCGAATACGTCTTTTGGAGAGTTGTTCTTCCAGATGGGGGTGTACCCGGAGAACGTCACTATGTTCGGCTTCTACGATCGCAATGAAAGAGAGCGGCAGCTCGAGGGAAGGCATCTGGAGGGACTAGAAAACTTGTTAACTGTCGAGTTGGTGAATAATGACTTTCTTGGACTGCCAGTCGAATTGTTCTCTTATACGCCAAGTCTGAAAACGATCAAAGTGATCCATGATAGCTTTAGCTCGTTGCCCGAGTCAATATTCTTGAATTTGCCAGACTTAGAAACTCTCAACTTTGAAAACAACAGGCTGGAGATTTTACCACCAGCCCTATTTTTTAATCTGTCATCTTTGGTAAATGTTAGTTTCTCATATAATTATATCAGTGCAATTGATCCTGAATTATTTAGTGAAAAAGTCAATCTAGAAGTCTTAGATTTTAGCCACAACCAGATAGCTTCGTTGGAGAGAAATATTTTTCAAGATCTTGGCTCGCTTAAAAACTTGTCTTTACAAGGAAATCTCATGGAAATCGTACCGGGTGGTGTTTTTTCTAACCTGTTGTCTCTGGAAGACCTCAACCTGAGTTTCAATGTCCTTAAACAGTTACCAGAAAAAGCCTTTGACAGGTTGATAAATGTGAAGAAAATCAATCTTAGCAATAATAGTCTTGGTGATCTACCTATCGATGCCTTTGAGAAGTGTAATTACCTAGAAAGTTTGTCTTTAAGGCACAATAACCTGAGGAAACTCCAGGGCACAATGTTTCCCAGTCAGAAATCATTGACATTTTTGGATTTGGGTCATAATAACATCTCGTTTGAAGTACCATCAGGCAAAATGATTCAGGAGCAGCCAGTTCCTTACAATAGTGAATTTCCTCTTAACTCCCAAGTCAACCTAGAAGAACTCTTATTGAATGACAACAATATTAAATCCATACCACGTGACGTCAACATTGTTTTTGTGAATCTACGGAAACTGGATCTTTCTGGAAATGAAATAGGTCCTTTGTCATATCATTCCCTGTTGTTCTTACAAAGTTTTGTCACACTAAATTTGAAAAACAACAAGATCAGTAATATTGATCTCCATGATATTTACGCGCTCAGGAATGATAAAGAAGTAAAGTTATACCTGGAAGGAAACAACTTATTTTGTGATTGTAAAATTTATCATTTCACACGTATTGTTCAAGGACTCCCTGTGGTCAATGAGAAAATCATGGATATCGTGGTGGAGGACAAAGATAAGCTTACCTGTCATGACCACCATGGTAATCAAAAACCTCTGTTAGAAGTGGATTCGAAAAATCTTTATTGTGTCGCACCGGAGAGTAGCTGTGTCAGAAATTGTTCGTGCTTGTGGCGTTTACACGATTCAATGGCCATTATTGATTGCTCCTTCTTGGGACTGCAGGAGCTACCTGATCTGAGTGTCATACCGACATCCAATACAAATCCTATATCAATCACTTTGGACTTGAAGAATAACAGTTTGTACAATCTGGAAGGGCTAAGAGACTCCCAATATGCTGCCGTAGTGAACTTGACTGTATCCAATAACAAGATCTCATTCATCAATGAATCTGACATCCCTGCTACCTTGAAGGTTCTAGATGTCAGAGGAAACGAGATTACCCATCTATCGGAACCAGTGCTAGACTTTCTGAATGCCACAGATATGACCCTCAGTTTCAGTGGGAACCCATGGGAGTGCAATTGCGACTTGATAGACTTCAGGAACTTTTTACTTTTTCATTCTCATAAAGTAAGTTGTGAGACTGGGTTTTAATAACATTATATTCTAAATTTATTTTCACGGGGCTTTGATGAATATTTAGAAGAAAAAAAATATTTCAGATGTGATGATTTCTAAAATAATTATGACAATATTTACATTGAGTATGCCTTTATCATGGTTTTAACGGTATTTGTTCTTACATGAATGCAAACCCTTGTCCTGTATTAGAGATAAGATTTTGGCAAAAGCTAGAAACAGCCAATGAAGGATCATTGAAGTTCTAGTGACCGGTGGTACGACCGGGTCTGTCAGCGCACAGCCTTCATTCTGATTTTGGCCATCTAGCTGCACTTTAGTGTTCTCAACGTTCTCCACCCGGCCTGGAGATTTTCACTAATATTTCTTTTCCTCTCTTTACAGTATGAGTGTGAAACAACAGCAGCAGCATACGGATATGTCCAGGGCGGTCAAATCAACACTGTGGCACCTTTATGAGAAAGTTTAAGGTTGATCTTCATTCTGCATGTCTGTTGTTTATAGGGGACCACTGCACTTTGGACTCTCTTTGTTTGTGTGTGCAGAGTTGTACCCCAAGTGGATGAAATTTCAGAGTAATAAAAAATAAAAAGATCTAAGCGTGATTGTTCTCCTTCAGGTTCATCCTCGAGGTCAGGAAAGTCAGCGAGATCCTGACTTCCGACATCTAAAACTTCGCTCCAGATGTTCTTCGTTTAACTCCTAGGAGGACAAGTCGAAGAAGACCCGATGACTTTGCACACACAGAGCAAGTTCCTAAGGCCTCCATGCTTACACTAGAAAAACAAAGCCCCCATCCCTTGAGAAGGAGCTCTATTTTTCAATTTTGGAAGTCCTGGTCTTTGACCTTGCTCTGGCCAAAGCTCTTTGATTTTTGGATGCGAAGCACCCTGGTGTGCCATCGCCCTTTTCGCCACCCATGAGCATTGATTCCTACTCTGAGTTTCCAGCTTACTCTGGAAGCGTTGTAAGTGGTTTATCTGGCTATATCCCAGTAAAGCGTACAAGTTTGACATATATATTCCAGCAGCATGCAAGGCCAAAGAGTGCCATCAACAAACGTGTCAGCAACATGCAGAAGTGCGCCATCACAGTGTATATAACCACAGGCGCAAGAAGACCCAGAAGTTAGGGAAGAACATACAGTGCGAAGAAACACGTCATATACAAGCACATCTTTCGATTATGATCAGTTTCACCTTCCCCCCGCAGGAACTAACATCTCCACAAGTGACTGCAAGAGCTAGAAAGAACAGGTATCTTAAGGACATGCCTCTCGAAGTTCTCTACGAAGGAGCGGCACCGTAGTGAAACCGTCCTGTCCCATTTCCTCCCTTCCAATGATTTTCCCTGATCATAAGTGTGCACACAAGTGTAAGCGCCCATCAGAACTTCTAGTCTTTTCTCTGTAAAGCAGGGAGGGAGTTACACACACTGCAGACCTAAGATTGGTGGCTAGGATGCATTCAAAATTTAGGGGAGTACAAACTCTCCTTTATTGACTTTTTTCGTTCAGTGTAGGACGTCCAAACCTCAGTGAGTGGTACTAAAACTTTGTCTGGATCCAGTCCCCAGATAAGATGGGACCCTCTTTTTCCACCGATCATTTTTATCCTGCCTTCTCTTCCATTGCTCAACCTAACCTAAAAGAAAGTTAGGGAAAAGGACATCGCTTCCAGGTTGAAGAGTAAACAAGGGGAACGAGTCTTGCATTCAGGTATCCTCATCGAAGAAGTCAAGGCTTGTTTCCCCTGAACCTATAAAGACTTCGCATGCTGTTGACTCATCGGGAGCTGTCGAAGTGAGACCCTTGGAGTCTACCCCTAACTAACTTGAAGAGGAATAGTCTTTCCTGAGGTTATTGGACATCATCAGGAAACTTAATAAATAATAAATTAGGTGATTCTCTGAAGGCTTTTTTCTCTGGAAGGTATATTCCTTTTTCAGGAAACATCACAGCTCTAAACAACACTTCAAGCTGCCATGGTCCCAACTAACAGAAAGGACTATTCAGAAGCTGGAAGCGAAAGTTTCTGCTACCAGAGACTTTCTGTGAGCAGGTCGTTCTTCTAAGTTCATTCCTTCTGTGTTTTCGAATAAGAGGAAATTCTAAGTGACAGAGGGAGCCCATCCTTCCCCTATTCTGTAAGACAGCGACTCCGACTCCAGGGACGTCAGCAGTCTCTCACACAGCCAACAGCAGTTTTCTTGGCCTTGGAGGCCATAAACGTAGAGGTAGCAACAATGTCAACATTGCAGGCTTCCTCTTGGATTGATCACTGGTCTGGAATGCCATCATATTTTGCAGTACTGTATCTCCTTTTGGGAGTAAAGGAGAGGGAGTTTTTACACCAGTGTGCTATCAGTGGAGTAACGGGGTAATGAAATGCCGAGACGCAGTGGTCAAGAATTTGTGAAACATATGGCCTCAAAGGTCTATGTCTTGGAGAAATAATCCACTATCAGAAGGCCTCCCTCTTTCCCACTTGAAAGAGGAATTAGTAGAAAAGTGAGAAGAGAACTTCCACCTTTAAGCAGTCTCCTACGTGCCTGCTAAACGTGTCTCCAAGGCAGCTGCTGATGAGAGTGACAACGATCCTCCCCCATGCAGGAGACAGAATGAGCAAGGTCAGCTCTTTCACCACGGACAATCTCACTGTAAAAGAGGACCATGTTAGAGGTGACAATCCCCACGTGTCAGCACCTTGGGTAGATATCTGTCAAGTCTGAATGAGGTGAAAAATTTCACAGGGAAGAACCTTGGGTAGAGGTCCATCGCATTGGTACTGGCTCCCGTTCACCAACTCTCGCTCTAAAGCTGATGAGCTGCTTGTTTTATTCAAGAGCCTCCATCAAAGACTTACTCCTTCGGGAGCAGGACAAGAAAGCTATCGAGGAGGTCAGCAACTCGTCTGCAGGGTTTTACAGCAACTTGTTTGTAGTACAGAAACTGTCAGGAGGTTGGAGACCAGTCATCGACTTATCCCTTCTGAACAACTTTGTTCTGCAAACGAAGTTCAAGGTGAAGACCCCTAACATGGTCCTACATGCAATAAGACGGAAGGACCTCTTGCAGCCCAAAGACCTATAGGATGCCTATTTTTAAATTCCTGTCCATTGTAACTCAAAGAAATACCTTCGGTTCGTTGTGCGAACGTTAAGATTCCAGTTTCCTTCCAAGTACCCTGTTTAGGGCCATCTACTGCCCCTCAAGTGTTCACACTGGTATCGTCCTGGTCACATGTGATGGGAATAAGACTTCTCAGATTTTTTGAAGACTGGGTTTTACTGACAGAATCAGTCTTAACTTATGCTCCACAAGGACCTTCTTGAGTTTTATCATGAACTGGGTATAAGGATAAATTTCGAAGTCTGCTCTCACCTCATGTCGGTACTTTTTCTACTGAGGATGAGGATACACATGGTCCAAGCCAAAGTCTTCCCATTGCAGGCCAGGCTGCAGAGATTGAAGAAAGTCTCTACACTCTTGACAAAAAAGTCCTTCACAGCCAACCACTGGCAAAGACTACTTAGACATATGTCTTCGTTAGAATATCTGGTCCCACATTTGTAGTTACACCTTTGTTCCGTGCAGTGGACTCTGAAGACGAGTTGGTGTTAAAGGTCTGACCCTTCGTACACACTTGTGAGAGTGACACAGAAAGTCCGAGAAGACCTGTCCTTGTGGTTTCAGGAGAAGAACATGCTAGTGGGCTAGGTTCTTTCCTAAGATGTTATCCTTTTCTTAAATGCCTCCTGAGAGGGATGAGGAGTGGCTAATTTAAAACATTCCACTTAGGTCTGTGGACGGAAGTAGTAAACAAAAGATCTCTTTAATACTGTACACCTACTGGAACTAAAGGTGGTATACTGTACCTAGCTTTCATCCACTGTCAAGACATGATAAGGTGTTACTCAGTAGTGCTGATGAACGCCAATACGATTTTAGTGACTCATGTCAACAAGCAAGGGGTGTGAAAATGCGATTATGGTCACAGGACAATGCAGTAAACCTGTCTGCCCATTTCATCCCTGGAAAATGGAAGCGTATTGCAGACAACCCGAGTCACCACAGTCAGATTGTGGCTCTGAGTGGTCTTTTAATCCCCTTGAGGCGAGGGAACCCCTGACTTTGTGGGATTCATTGACAATAGACATGATTTCTCTCACCTAAACAACAAACTGGAGGTGTATTGTTTACCAGTGATGGACCAAGCAGCAGTACTAGAGAAAATATTCCACCATCTGTGGGATGGCCTCAACATCTATGCCTTCCATCCATTTTTATCTCCTAAGGAGGGTGATCACAGAACTATCATCACAACCAATCTCCAGATGACCCTGTTAGCACCAAAATGGCAACATGTGAAATGGTACTCGGACTTTCTCAGTCTCCTAAAGGAGGTTCCGATAGAGCCCTCGACCTGGTACGACCTCCTATGCCAGCCACAGGTGAAGAGATACCACAACTCATGAACTGGCTGTCACTACACAGTTGAAGATTATCCATCTCTCTGGACACTGAAATTCTTCAACAGCAGTCTACCAAGCAAATTGAGCACTTATGTGATTGGTGTCAGAGGAACACTTCTCCACTCAAAACCTCTGTTCCACTACATGCAGATATTCTTGTACACATGCAGGATGAGAAACTTCTGTGCCAATGGTTAAAGGCTATTACTCAGCCTTGAGCCACGTTTTCAGACCTAAAGGAGTAGATCTCGCTTCCTTGTGGGAATTATCTACTGTACTTTGAGTTTTGAGCAGTTGTGCCCCCCCTCATAAAATCAAACCCCTAGCTGGGAATGTGACTAAGGTCCTTAGATCACTCAGAAAGACGTCATACAAACCACTGAGGCTTGCCTGAGATAGGGACCTTACCCTTAAAATAGTATTCTTGCTAGAATTAGTTTTGACCAAATGAGTGGGAGAGCTACATGGTCTATCATACTTAGTGTCACATTCGCAGCAGGAGGCAGATTTAGTTCTCATTCGTTCCTGGATTTGTGGCCAAAACCCAGAACCCATCGATCAGTGACTCTACATTGGGTTCCTTTTTAGTACCATCATTAAATGAGGCAACCAATAATCCTGACAATCTGCTTCTCTGTCCTGTCTGTGAGGCTAGTGTACGAGATCATGTAGAACCACTTATTGAATCTGTAAGTTCAGGGAAGATGAAGAAAATCTCCAAAAATACTATCTTCTGGCTTTGTAAAACCATTAGTAGAGCTATGGGGAGCAAAGGTAAGTACCTTCATTCTCAGCCCCTCCTAGAGCTGATGAAGTCAAAGGGATTGGTACCACTTTGACCTTCAAAAGGAGCCATTATTTGGCCCAACTGTTAAAGTCAGGCATCTAGAAGAGAAAGACCACCATCACAGTACACTATTTTTGGGATTACTCCCACAAGTCCCAGGATATGATGTCCACAGGACATGTGGTAGTCGTTACATCTTAAGTCTGAGGTATAAGTGAGGATGTCAGGCCTTGTTTGCTCTTTCCTTCTCTAAGGATCAGCCGGTGTGATGCTATGGAGTTGGAACCGACATCATAGATGTATGTTAGCATGCTAGTGATGGGTGCTTATTTTATTGGTAGTGAAAGTGTAGAATCCCCACACTCCCTACAAGGGGGAGCGTAACAGTTAAGGTAAAACCAATAATTATAAGTCCCCTTAACAGGATCATTGTTCTCACTAAAGATAGGTTCTAGCACGTAAAACTTCCTAGGCTGTGACGTAGTAGGTCATTCAATCTTGGGTCACGGGATGTAAGGATCCTTTGCTCTACTCTCCTTCCTGGACTGAGCATTCTGATCCAGTGTTGCTAGCCAGCCAGTTAGGTGAGCGGAATTTCCTCCCTCCTAAGAATTACTAAAGGACGAGGGTTTGTATTTGCGTAGAAACAAATCGTAATTTTCAAAAGTATTTTGTATTTTTCCTAGCTATATAAATCTAAGTAATCTAAGTCCTTTAGGTTTCACTTCCTGCCACATCTACCCCACAAGTCCCAGGCAGAATCCAAGTGAAGGCTCTGTGCATTGACAGACCTGAATTAGCTTTAGCCAGAATCTTACCCCACTACTAAAGGACTTAGGTTTGTATGGCTAGGAAAAATACAAATGATTATACCTTTAAAACTTGATGTTGATTGTTTAGAACTATTAATGATAGGTCTACAAGATTTTATGACAGCCTTTAAGTAGTAGTGTACAGAAGCGTTTAATGTAGTAATCTCTCTTATTTTACCCCCAGGTTACCGACTATGAAGAAATTACTTGTGCAGGGGGCAATGTATATCTCCACGATTCGACAAAATATTCCCTCTGCCCATACTTCATGCAACCAATGGTTATAATCACTCTTGTTGCAATTGGCGCATTCCTGCTATTCTTCGCAGTTTTTGGTGAGATGTCAAAGTTTTGTAAATATATTATGACAAAAAAAATTTTATGCGACATACTTTGCTCATACTGGTATCATACTAAACACATTTGACGTTTACTCAAAACATTTTTATTGTTACAGGTACAGTTAGTTTCTATAAATACAAACAAGGAATTAAAGTTTGGTTGTACGCGCATCGGATGTGTCTGTGGGCGATCACGGAAGATGAATTGGACGCGGACAAGAAATTTGATGCCTTCATTAGTTATTCCCATAAGGTTTGTTATGTGCACTTTACTTTGAATATTGAGCGACAGAGATGTATACTGTATACTGGAAACAGCCTTGTTCATTTGATTTGGATATGAAATTGGGATATATAGGTCAGCACTAGAGACTTGTAAAGGCTACTCAGCTCCCAAATACAAAGGAGGAAACCCTGTAATGCTATGAAATAAAAATTAAGAGGTTGAATAGCAAGGGTTAAGGTAGGAATTGAGGTTAAGTACCATAGATATATATATATATATATATAAAGCAAATACAGCCAGGGGCTAAAGTAATGCATTAAGTGTGTACTATTTCCATCTAAGGTTTTCAATTATAGATTAATACAATGCTAAACGTCCTGATTTTATTTAAAAAGCGCCGAAATGTTTCCAGATGCTGAATATTTATTTATTTTAAATATATTTGTTACTGTCCTTCGTTACAGAGCTTAATATGGAACAAGCCAGTATAATACTTACTAAACAATGATTACTTTAGGATTTGCAAAAGCTTGCAACTTCTTTGTAGTGTTTTACATGGCACAGATATACTGTAGATAGTTCTTCTACATTGTATTACACAAGTTGTTACACAGTAACATGAAACAGTGGTTATGTATTGTATTTAATTAGTTTTTTTGCATCATTTGTTGGATTATTGAGTTCATTACAGAATTTGTATATGGTTTATTCAGCCCATAGTGCATTTATAGATACTGATCTCATTCGCTTGGTTATGATTGAACAAACCTTTAATGTGAGATTATCCAGACCCCCATGTTAACTTCTAACCACTAATTGCAGGATGAAGAATTCGTCAACTCGGTTTTGGTTCCCGGACTGGAAAATGGGGATCCCAAGTATAGAATTTGCCTCCACTACAGAGACTGGGTCCCAGGAGAATACATACAGAACCAGATTCTCCAGAGCGTTGAAGCCAGTCGACGAACGATAGTTGTGCTCTCCTCAAACTTCATTGAGAGCGTTTGGGGTCAGTTGGAGTTCAAAGCAGCGCACTCTCAAGCATTGCAAGATGGAACCAGCAGAATCATTGTCATTGTATATGGGGAAGTAAGTATACATCATTGTATTGTGCTGAAATGGATATTGTAAGCTTTTGATATGCATACATGTGAATCATATCTATTGAATGATGTGCATATATGCGAATGATATGATATGTTTATCGTATTGCATTGTGGATCTTTATATTTTATATAGTACTACTACAATAGAATAGAAAATGCATTGTGGATCTTTATATTTTATATAGTACTACTACAATAGAATAGAATATGCATTGTGGATCTTTATAAAATATATAGTACTACATATTGTAGAATAGAAAACAACTTGCCAGGACACTAATTGAGATGCCTAGGGTAGGATATGAACCAACATTTTAGACCTGTTCTTCAACATTTTATTTCTCCCCATAGATACCATCCGAAAACGAACTGGATGATAAGCTGCAGTTGTACATCTCCACCAAAACCTACGTAAAATGGGGAGATTCCAAGTTTTGGGAGAAGCTTCGTTACTTCATGCCACATCCACCAAAAAAGCTAAATCATTGAAAGTGGTCCCGTGGTGGTATTTTATTGGAATGCATTTGTACAGTTGGTATTTTCAGGTGCATAGAAAGGAACAGAGTATATTGAGTACAAGATTTATCTGAAAAAAATTACCAGATGTATTTTAACAGTTAGTGGGAAATAGTGACAAGACACTTTAAGTAGTTCGGGAAATAGTGACAAGACACTAAAAGTTCAGTAAATAAATGTGCCACATACAAAAAGTTGGGGTTTTCAGGGAAATTACAAAAACTTTTAAAACCTTGATACATTTGAGAAAGTTTTCATTTGAAGAGCTGAATTTAAGCAACCATCTTATCATAAGCTGCAGGATCATCCACTCCTAATCAACAGGAGTGGTCAGCTGGAGAAATGTCATCTCATGATCACAGCCTCTGGGGAGTCAGGAACGGTTAATCAGCTCGAGGAGCGGGAACTATCGTAGCATCTGGGGAGTCAGGAACGGTTAATCGGCACGAGGAAGCGGTGAACTTTCACAGCATCTGGGTAGTCAGCAACAGTTAATTAGCTGAAGGCGCGGTGAAACAGCATCTTGGGAGCCAGGGAGCCAGTAACGGTTAATCAGCAGGAGAAGTGAACCAGTTCTGTCATAAAACTGCAGTCACAGCACCTGAGGAGTCGGCAACAGTTAACGAGCGGGAGGATAGGTGAACCAATCTTGTCATAAAAAGCTGCAGTCTTGTCACAGCATCTGAGCAGTCAGCAAAGATTAATCAGCTCGAGAAGCGGTGAACCATTATAACATCTGGGGAGTCAGCTACAGGTTAATCAGCTCGAGGTGCAGTAAAACAGTATCTTGGGAGTCAGCAACTGTTAATCAGCTTGAAGAGAAGTGAACCAGTCATGTCATGAAAAGCTGCAGTCCCTTCCCAGCATCTGGGGAGTCAGCAATGGTTAATCAGCAGGTGGAGAGGCAAACCAGTCATGTCATCAAAAGCTGCAGTCTTGCCACAGCATCCAAGGAGTCAGCAAAGGTTAACCAGCTCGAAGAGCGGTGAACCATCTTAGCATCTTGGAAGTCAGCAACTGTTAATCAGCTTGAAGAGAAGTGAACCAGTCATGTCATGAAAAGCTGCAGTCTCTTCACAGCATTTGGGAAGTCAGCAACTGTTAATCAGCTTGAAGAGAAGTGAACCAGTCATGTCATGAAAAGCTGCAGTCTCTTCACAGCATTTGGGAAGTCAGCAACTGTTAATCAGCTTGAAGAGAAGTGAACCAGTCATGGTCATGAAAAGCTGCAGTCTCTCCACAGCATCTGGGGAGTCAGCAACTGTTAATCAGCTTGAAGAGAAGTGAACCAGTCATGGTCATGAAAAGCTGCAGTCTCTCCACAGCATCTGGGGAGTCAGCAACTGTTAATCAGCTTGAAGAGAAGTGAACCAGTCATGTCATGGAAAGCTGCAGTCTCTCCACAGCATCTGGGGAGTCAGCAACTGTTAATCAGCTTGAAGAGAAGTGAACCAGTCATGTCATGAAAAGCTGCAGTCTCTCCACAGCATCTGGGGAGTCAGCAACTGTTAATCAGCTTGAAGAGAAGTGAACCAGTCATGTCATGAAAAGCTGCAGTCTCTCCACAGCATCTGGGGAGTCAGCAACTGTTAATCAGCTTGAAGAGAAGTGAACCAGTCATGTCATGAAAAGCTGCAGTCTCTCCACAGTATCTGGGGAGTCAGCAACTGTTAATCAGCTTGAAGAGAAGTGAACCAGTCATGTCATGAAAAGCTGCAGTCTCTCCACAGCATCTGGGGAGTCAGCAACTGTTAATCAGCTTGAAGAGAAGTGAACCAGTCATGTCATGAAAAGCTGCAGTCTCTCCACAGCATCTGGGGAGTCAGCATCTGGGGAGTCAGCAACTGTTAATCAGCTTGAAGAGAAGTGAACCAGTTATGTCATGAAAAGCTGCAGTCTCTCCACAGCATCTGGGGAGTCAGCAACTGTTAATCAGCTTTAAGTGAACCAGTCATGTCATGAAAAGCTGCAGTCTCTTCACAGCATCTGGGGAGTTAGCAATGGTTAATCAGCAGGTGGAGAGGCAAACCAGTCATGTCATCAAAAGCTGCAGTCTTGCCACAGCATCCAAGGAGTCAGCAAAGGTTAACCAGCTCGAAGAGCGGTGAGCCATCATAGCATCTTGAAAGTCAGCAACGGTTAATCAGCTTGAGGAGAGGTGAACCAGTCATGTCATAAAAAGTTGCAGTCTCTTTACAGCATCTGGGGAGGTAACTACACTTGATGAGCAGGAGAGGGGAACCAGTCTTGCCATTAAGCGATACAGTCTTGTCACAGTACCTGGGGAGTCAGGAATGATTAATCATCGAGAGAAGAGGTGAACCAGTCTTCGTCATTAAAAGCTGCAGATAATAATATACTACTGTAAGTTTGCAGCAGTGTAGTAGTTCAATCAAAATTGTCCACAGGTGCTGGTGAAGTATAAATGGGAGGAGGCTAGTCGCTCGTCACCAAGAGAATCAGGAGCAGCTGGTACAGTAATGATCATCAGCAGGAGTGGTCAGATGCGTAGAAGGCGAAATTAACACTGCTTATCGCCATTTGGAGAGGATTGCTTTCTTTCATCGGGAGTCTGTTCCTCATCATAATCTGTAACTGGAAAAGCAGCTGCTGCTCAACATGGAGAGAGGCTGGTTCCTTCTCAGTAGGGCAGGTTGCAGTAGCTGAGGTGCTCAATCATTATTAATAGCAGCAACATGTTCAGCATGTAGAATTCAGCATGTGCCAATTATCAGCAACATAATGCCAGCAGTAATTGGAGATGTTAGTTGCTCAATATTTAACAGTGGCGGCAGCATATGGAATCCTATTCATTATCTTCATAAAAAACAGGAATTTGAACGACAGTGACTGACATTTGCCTAGTAAGATGGATACCTTTTGTGCATTGTATTAAAATTAAATTGCTACACCAGACATTTCAGTTAATTTTGTATTGGCTAAAACTTGACTCTGTATATCCCATTACAGAAGTAGGTGTTAAAATGCATTTGAATGAGCCACTTTTCAAAATATGAAAATGCACTTTATCCTACAACCAATTTTTTCTCCATACAACTAAAATGGCAGGATAATGTTGGAGTTAGGAAGCAGTTTTGTATGGTACTTGAAAGATTAATTAACAACATCCTCAGTGAAATAACTGCATTTTCTCCCAGCATGTCAGTCAAGCTGTACAACTACTTGAAGTATGTTTATCACTATCCTTAGTCAGAACATTGCAAACAGTTCTTGGTTACAGTCTGGATATGATAGTTCTGTCTTTTGGTAAGCCACATACTCTCCAGTTCTGGTTAAATATTGACTCGAGGTTCAACTGCTGAAATGACCGGGATGAAATTCTAAAGCTGCTTTTTTATCTGCCAGTTACTGCCAATGTGATTTAGATTGGCTCACCTCTAGGCGAACCACGTGCTCTATCATTGGTAGCCTGTTAGTAGCGTAGTCATATAATATGAAAGTGAAGCAATGGCAAGAAAACCAAAGACAGACTGACAGGATGATGATGAGAAGACACCGCATAACAAACCATGACTGGTTTCCGAAGCTCAGCCGAGCAGCTCCGTATGGCAGACAACTCTTCCTTAACCTGTTCCGTCGTCGGTCCTCGCGAAATCTTTTTTTCTTAATGGAGGTTTTATCAGGACATCCCATCGAAGAGTTACTTTAGTAGACTCGCAATATAAATCTGTCCATCTCTGGGGATTAAACCAGTCATTTGATAGATGTCACTTGTAACTTCGGTATTTCACCCTCTCCAAGGGTGGGAAAGGTTGTGGATACGAAGTGGCCATAGCTGCTATTTGGGGATCTGCAGCGATGTTGGCATAGTCATTGATGGAGAAGGTTAAAAACAAGGTTCAGACTTCAGTCTAGGAGTCTCTCTTAGTGGTGACCATCGTCATTGATGAGAAATGGATCCATTTATCCAGGAACAAAGTAATATCTGAAAAGAAAAAAAATTGTTACCTTATTATAGAAAATATCCTTAAGCCATCATATATAGGTTATTTTATCCCCAAACAGGTTAATGTTTTCACAATTTATTTTACATAATTATATAATACAGTAGATAAAAAAAATATATTTTCAATATCTGTCTACATTAACTATATATAGCAGGTGAACTTAAGGATTTGTAAATTTTACTGTACATAAATAATTTTCAAATAACTGTTCAACATCAGCTGGTGTATTGTGTGTTCCTTTGTTGGAAAAAGATATAATTTTCCATCTCTGCAGGATAATTTGTCCTGGTTAGCAGTCAAGTGTAAATTTGACAAGTTTTTCCAGTCAGTTTATTACTTTAGTAGATTTTTGTAATGTGTCGTTTGCTTATTTTATGGTGCTTTGTGGAACAGTTTTTTTTTTTTTTTATTAATTAGCATTAAGATTATCTTGGCTGTGATTTAATTTTAGGATATTAAACATGTTGGTTACACCAACAGGAGAGTGGGGAAAAGATTTTTTTACTTGGAGAGGTTTCTCCCACATTGTCCTCTAAGTTTAACTCTAGTTTTTAATAAACGAGGCACAAGAAGTGTTCAGATTTGTTCGTGTTATTGTGTGCATTTCTACAGTTTAATGCAAGTACTGCACTATGCAAAAAATAAGACAAGCAGTAATTGTTTCTCAATTTACTCTAAAAATCAATCATGTACAAAATTATATGGACTGCATTACATTGCAGTGCTTCTTGCTAAGGGAAAGGTTTGTAACTATTGCCTTTTTTAAGAATAAATACTGTTTTTACTACTGTCTTTTAAATGTCCTTCTGAATGTTTTTAGAAATCATTTAAGTGTCTTGTACTATGCTAACATTACAAAAGTATTTCCTAGTTTCACCTGTCACTAGCGTAGCAGTTTGGATTCAACAGGCACAAAAATTTCCATTACAGTGTTACATAATTCAATCATTAAAACAAATTTATATTAATTGTAATCCTAGCTCTACAAAGTACGTAATTAATCCTAACTATACAAAGTACAGACGATTCAGCACTATCTGGAATTAACCCTGAATCCTTAGCAAAGGTAGTCGAGTAAAAACTAATGATGGCAGTGTTACAGTTCATCAAAGGTAAAGACCATCATCACGATGAATCTTCATGGGAGAGGACCTGCCATGGGTTGATAGCAGCAGACAAATTTTTCTTTCGAGACCAACACGTCTAGAATTTTACAAAAAGTATTCCTTGGCAGCCGAAGCAAATGCAATGACGAGAATGGGAGGCTCCTTATATATCTTGATATTTTAATTCCATAGGGAAGCATAGTGATATGGTAAATTCTTGACAAATCCCATAGAACAAGAGTGTGTGTGAATATTCTTTATGGACTTTAATCCTTGAAGAACAGGACAACTTACCTAGTGTGTTTGTAGCTTGGCTGAACCAAGACCAGGTACCATTTGAGATCCAGTCACCACTATTGGAGGTGTTAGTTACAAGCTGCTCTGCTGAATGGGAATATCCATAGTTTTGAAGATGTCTGTTGTGACATTAAAAGACTAGCTGCTGCTACCCTAGCTTTATTGAACTTAAACTTCAGTAGATTATTCCCTGAAACAACCATGAACATAATTAGCAGACCCCATAATAAATGTAATACAAACTATGTTAGATCATCAAAGTAAATCTAATTAAACCAAATAGATACAAATGGAATAAACAAAAGGAAACACAAAAGAAATAGAGAATTACTTGATAAGTTGCTTTGACTGTCCCTCCATCAGGTAAGTAAACAAAGTATGAAAAGATCACCAGAGAAACGGTTCAGAGTGAGGTATGAAAGAGCAAAAGGACAAAATATTATAAGTGTCATCGCCCAATCACTGTGACATCAGCGCCTTTATCAACCACTGTATAAGAGAATTAACTTCACCATAACAGGAGAACAAGTACAGTTTTTGTATGCAGGAGAAAAAAAATTCCGACCAGCATCAGTTTTGCTTGGCTTTTCACGTCTTGCTAGAATTGGAGGATGCATCGCTTTTGCTTGGAAATTCACTTTGGCATCTATCTTTCTCTCTGCAACAATTATTGTAGTGTAAAACATGGTGGCAGAGTCAACATTGGATTTCTTACCGGGAGATTTCAGAATTCTAGACCAATGCTGAAAAGCACAAGTCTGGCATATAAGAGCTGTTGTCAAAATTGCTTTTGAAGATGAGGTCATTTCACCCTATCTTCACCTGAAAACCAAAATGAATTGATCCCTCACCACACTAGTCTAAAATCCTAGAGAGAGCCACACATTCTAAGCTAAAGCAAAGTAGTCAATGGTTACAGACAAAAGTCTCAAAACCTGGAGGTGAAAATTCCTCACTGGTTAGGCAAAGCACAACAATGATAAAGCCATACTTGAAAAGAGGACCGAAAGTTTTCTATTCCTTAATGAGGGGGGTTCAGCATGATAAGGGCCTACTTTAGAACCAAAACTGTTCCTTCCCCATAAACTGAGGTATTCCCTGTTGAAGATGCCTGGAAAGTTTTATTCAAGGTTATTTCTCTTCCTGAATTTCACCTACTGTTTGGAAGACCATGATGGTTAAGACCATAACCTGCACTCATCAAATATGAGGCAAACAGTCACATCTTATGTTTCATTACAAAAAACTAAGCCAAAGTTGACACAAATACTAAAGGATTGAAAAAAAAAAAAAAAACATATCCAAAAGCCAGCAAAAATGAAGGTGCAGCAACAACAAATCATGTAACACTGCAGCAGAAGTCAAAAGTGGCTGGTCTTTGACGAAGGTGGGCTCCTTACCCCCTTCACCCAATGGTCATTGCTCTTTAAATATTCCAATGGCTATAACAGCTTGTGCTAAAGTATCTCCTATTTTCAAAGATGAAAGGTTTGTTTTGCATATGAACAAATTTTTACACATTAAATTAGAATATCAAAGTACAGCAAATGCATGCATCTTATAAAACAGTCAAGGTAATTTCAACTAAGGCTAGCAAATGTTACAAAAACAATACGGTACAGTACTCACCTACCCGGTGCAGAATTACTCATCCATTAATCTGGGCAAAGCTAGGTACTGCATATGAAAGTTTTATCCATGTTCCAAAGGATTTAAGCTTCCAAGTCTTCAAAATTTATCAAAATTAAAGTTTTGGTCGTTACAGCTCGACCCCCAGCTGATGTGCAACTAGAGTTAATTCCAACAGGCGTATCAAGAAGTAGAAGTTGAGAGGTTGGACAGCAAGACAGAAGAAAGGAAACTAGAATGGAGGTAAAGATAACTACCAATAAGTGGATGAAGCTAAGGGCCTTAGGGAAGCTGCAAAGACCATTACGCAATCCCTACAGTACTTAAACAGAGGTGCACCAACAGCTCTTCCACCCAAATGGACTGAAATGTATAAAAAATGGTTACAAAAGTTGAATGAATGAGCATTAAACAATGTTAAGTATTCAAGATTACATGTGTTTGTACAGTTACAGAACAATTTCAACAGGAGTACTTCCCCAAGCAGGAAGGGCTTGAGGCCGGACTTGTGTTGTCAGCCTTGCTGAGAAAGGTAAATTGAGGTGAAGTAAGTTTTCATATACCGAGGGTATATGGTTGTGGCCACTTAAGTACAGATTTAAGAGGGGCACATTACACCAACTTATGCACTGCATAGTACGATTTAATGACATACCCTAATCTGAGCATGTTCATTACATGTCAAATTCTGTAATCTTCAAAATACAGTAGTTAACTAATCTGGAAAAGTCTGTCACTTAGTCAATCATATTCCATCATAAGTAGAATGCAAGTGACCAAGCCTTATGTTTGCTTTACATTATATTTGTTATTATTATTGCTGTACTAACAACACAGTACCTATATATTATCATAAGAATTTACTTAGCAAATTCAGTCAGTGAATAGGAAAAAAAAAGTAAATTCTATACATGAATACAAAATAAGATATTCAATAAAAGATGCAAAATGTGAAAAACACCACAAAAGCCCGTAGTATACTCTATAGACTAAAGGTGTGCTTTGTTTCTTGCTAAGCACAAAATCCGTTAATTCCTGTTTGCCAAAAGCTAGTCCCTGAATAGTGGTCAGTCTGGGAAACTGCCTGAAGAATTGCCATTGCCAGGCTCGCCATGATCATGACCTCTGTTGCTAAAACGGTAATGGTTTGTGTAGTCAAACAAGTCTGCAGTGATGCACGAGGTCAGTGTGGCAACTGCAGGATCAAGAAACATGTGGAAAGGAAAGTCTTAAGAGTACAATAATGCTTCCTCTGGTGCAAGAGGAGGTATCATTCTAGAGGATCCCCTCCCAGCCGCCCCCCCCCCTCCCACCCCCCCATAGGAAATCCTCCTTTGCAAAGACCTGTGGATCATCTGGTGATTTCAGACCATTTTCTTCTCCATGGGAAAAGAGCAAGGGACCTCCCCAAGGTCATTCACTTCATGAATGAAAGTTAAAACCTGCAAAAATGTAAATTCCGACTTGCCCTCCTTATCTAGGGCCTTAGATCTGCCCAGGTGAGGAAGCACGCCGTCAGGTGCACCAGAGTTTGTGTAAAACAAGGCCATCCCTCTCCGATACCATACCTGGCCAGTCTCAGGACGGGTTGTATAAAAAATTCTCTTACTCTTTTCTCCTGAGGGGGTAAGAATATCATAAGTGTCTGTTCACTACACTGCAACTACAATCCCCTGTAGCTCTGGTCCTGGGCATCCTAAGGGGCTCACGTGTTTTTTTCCATATTGGGCCCTTTCTTAGAGAATCTTATGTCCTTACTTTGAGTCCTGAGCCCTCAGAATGGGGAGAGGTGGATAGATAGCATTCTCTTGATTCTCCTCAAGGGACTTTGACACTGGATGGAATCTATCCTGTTTTGGAGTAGATTGTGAATGTTCCATCTTTAATCTTCCCAGAGTCCAAGGAGAGGGAGAGCCAAGAGATTGAGTATCTCTATTGGTGACAACTTGTAGTTATCGACAAAGGCCACCTCAAGGGTGACTATCACCCTGGGATTATCTCAAAGCTGACAGTTGCACCTTAACTTTATTGGGACAGACAGAAAACTGGAGGAGAACAGCTCTCGGGAAAAAGATCCCCTACACAAGGGGATTTACCTGATGATCCCAATGCAAGTCAGTCCTATGAGCAAGGGTCACATGCCACTTCCAAGTCCAAGTCAATCTTAAACACCACTGAAGCCTTTCTTAATGGTATGAGATTTGTTGGGGCGCAAATGATCAACGCGCGAGAGCAAGGTGCACAAGTTTTGAGAGAGCATTGGCGAGGCACACTTGGGCAAGGCTTGCGAGGTAGCCTGCATTGCTCCCTATCCCTAGACGACTGCGCACTACCACCCCAGACTCTGAGGATGGTTCTTTCAGAGGCTGGCAAGTAACCTTGTGTACTCTCCAGTGAGATAGCACATTCAAGCGAGGGAGTGCTCTTTCCTTTGAGAGTGCAATCAAGACAAGCGTGCACTTTAGTTGAAAAGACACGCTTATTGCAGATTAAGACTCGGGGGAGCTAGGGTGCTCAGGCTAAGGCAAGTGTCCATGTTTTCGATGTAACGCAAGTGTGTTAAGGGTTCCAGCGTGTGTGCACGTATGCTTCCATACTAGGGACCAAGTGCACGCAAGTGAGGGCAAGCAGGAATATTATGTGTTGGGAGGCATGTTGCTTGCCAACACTCTGGTTTGTTGTAGTTGCACACTTCCCAGAAGCTAGGCACATACGAGACATGCAAGTCTTGGTCACGTCTCCTTTGGCAATCTCAAATGGTTGTTGAAAGACAGGCGGAAGTGGTCTACTTTGGAGGCATGAGCCTGAAAATTTGAGATTTTCCTCTCTGCTCCCAAGGGAGAAACCAATGAAGTCAAACAAAATAACCCTTTCCTGAGGTGCCTTCGAAGCAAGCACCTCCACTTATTGCTCCTAGGAAAGAAGTCATTGCAGTCCCAATAAGGGCTATATAACATACAAGGTTTTGCCGATATGAAAGAAATCCCCGGGGTGGAGGCCAGTTTTGCTAGGGGAAACGGGTAGGTCTTCCTGGGCCGTAGTTTGTGCTTTTAGTTGAATGACCATCATTCTTACTAGTCCAGCTTACAAAGAAAACTGACAAAGAATGGTTGGAGAATAGTGGACTGGGGGTCAGAGGTTTAAGTCTTAATTTCTTCTTTAAGGAGGATCCTGCAGGCAAAGATTCCCCTTCTTCAAGCCTTGCATGCCCACTGGGGAAAGTGAACACTCCCAACACTTATCAAAAGCCGCCGCCCGACAGGCAGGGCAAAAAGAGGGCCCCTATTTGCCTTTATGATGGTGCCGCCTCTACGATCTAACACCCGTAGGCACGTCTGCATTGCCGCAGAAAATTCCACCGGAGAGAGTATTGCTAACATACTGTTAAGAAAATTTGTCTGCAAAAAAACTTCCAGCCAGCAAGATACTCTGTTCAATCAGATTGCTGCTTTCAAAGCAACTACTGTACTCTGAGCAAGATGGTAAAGCACAGGGCTTCCCAACTCCTGCCACATTTTTACACCTAGCTTGAAAATTTTAACCATTTAATGTATTCCAATTTTACTATTTATCTCTATTTAAAGGTAAAAGGTTTGAATTTGTGCAAGAACAAATAACGTAAGCAGCTCATGTATTAGAACTTTAATTCCTTTTGTTTTTTTCTGTAATGTGCTATACTCTACTCAAGTTTGACTATAAAAGTTTGACTATAAAAGTTCTTGCAGCATCCACTGAGCCTATTTCCATTCCCTTCCGTCTCACCTACTCTTTCTATTACGCTCCTTAGTTTCCACCCAATTAAAAAATTAACCAGAGTTGTGGTGGTTTAGTCTAAAGGCCAAGTATTTACTTAATCTTTTAACCAAAAATATACCACAGCTAATGGAAATTTACAGGGACTATCATAATAAGCTATATAAAAAAGGACAAATCCCAATTCATTATATAGTTGAAAATCTTTTAGACAAACTAATAAGGTTATGCAGCTATAGTTTCATTCAAAATTTCAGACATTCTTGAAATCTGCCATCTAAATAGAATTTCTGCTTTTTAACCAAAATATCTGGAACAACGGACCAACAGATCAGATTTCTGTACACCCCAGCACTAGGGCCCAAGAGAAGTCAGGGCACAAGCACATCCAAGTAAAAATTGGTTTTACATATAAATATTATTAGCGGAGGGAAAGAAAGATGGAAGAAAGGAAACAAGATTGTAGGTAAATTGAATAAAATAATTACAGCTTGTTGTGGTGACCGATACGCTAACGTCCCTAACTGGTAAATCCCTAACTGGTAAAGGCAAGACTGGGGTTAAGAGTCCCGCTCAAACTCTTTAGTTCCTTTGGTCACTACAACCTCACCATCCTTGCGAACCAAGGGAGCCTATAGGTCTATCTGCCGAGTCATCAGCAGCCATTGCCTGGCCCCCCTCGGTCCTAGCTTGGATGGAGAGGGGGCTTGGGCACTGATCATATGCATATATGGTCAGTCTCCAAGGTATTCTCCTGCTTGCTAGGGCAATATCACTGTCCCTTGCCTCGTCATTCATAAGTGGCTTTCAAACCTTTAAAAGGCCGAAGGTACACTGCAGACACCCTCAAGTACTGACTACAGCACACTATGCAAGGCGCAACAATGGCATAACCTCTAGTAGAGAGCTGATAAGAGCAGTCTGCAATTGCTATTCCACAAAGTATACTGATGAAAAATCTCTTCTTGCAAGCCTTAAATAAGCCCTATCCATACGATCGAGCGTGTCAGACAGGCAAACAGTGATACCAGGCCACAGTGGGTAGTGAGAATGAGGGTTAATGAAGTCTGAAGCGGGAAAACCACAGCAGGGATCTGACAACACTATTGGTTGCCAGATCCCTGCCTGTGGTTTTACCACTTCTGACAAACCCTCATTCTCACTACTTATTGAGGTCTGGTATCACTGTTTGCCCGTCGGGCATGCTCGATCGTGGAGACAAGGCTTTAGAATGTCAATCACTTTGTACCCTTCACCTAAAATACAGCCAGCTTTCACTTCCAAGTGTCTAAGTAAAAAGTGATCAGTGTGGCTACCACTTGTAGTGTTGCCATCTTCAAAATAAAGTTTCTAGTGACCTCTTAACGCGAGGAGCATTTGTGGTTAGGAATTTATCTGTTGGCATCTTTTGCAAGTTATGAAACAGTTATAAAAACCTATAATGGACCTTGGGTAGAATAACTTATCTGGTATTTCAGATATTCCTCAAATATTAATCAAGAACATTATGGTAGTTTTACTCTTAGTACAAATGTGAACTAGTTTAAATTAGAAATCCTAGTTTTTCTACATAATGCATAATTTGTACTTTTGCTACAAAAATTTCAAACCATCAAGTCAGTCAAAAATACTTTAGTACCAATTAAGATTAGAATATTTAGGCTGCTCCTTTCTAAAAAATATTAAATTGCAATAGTGGTAAGTTGCATGATCCACCAACCACTGAACTGCTTTACTGTACTTGCACTTTCCAGTTTTTCTTACTCGGTTAATATTTTACACTATTTTGAAGGTGTCAGATTATTTGTGAACTGTGATATTCAGATTTTTCAGTAAAATTAATATCAAATTATCCTGAAGTGGTAGTCCTTTAGTTTTACTGGAAGATACTTTTAATTAAAAGTATAGTACTATTTTCAAAAGTACAGCATTACTGGATTTACTGGAAGCTACTTTTAAAAGGTATAGTACTATTTTTAAAAGTACAGCATTATAGGAATAGTTTTGGATGACAAAACCCATTTACCCTAATATAATTTCTGTTCAAGACATTAAAATTTTATACAAGTGTTATAGCCAGCATAAATTTTTAAAATGTCAACTATTTGAAGTGGTTTTTATGGGAAACAATTGAGTAAAGCAATTTTGTCTGGTTTGCCAAAACTCCCACATTAAAATTTAAAAATCATCAAACAAGTATGCTTTTCCTTCTCAGTTGCCAACCTTCAATTGTCATCCCAAGAAAGCTTCCTAAAGTGCCAAGAAAACATAACACAATTAACTTAATATTTATTCAAAATAAAACTATAAAAAGCTAAAAATTAAATTTCTCCATAACAAGAGTCGGTTCATTGGCAAGATTTAGTCGGAGTAAAGAACGACATCTGATGCATTCTAACCTTAAAGCAAACCACTGTGATTATTACAATAAGAATGACAATCAGGCAAACCAGGCCAATAACTGTACCATAGTAGGTCGTAGGAGAATAGCAGAATTGTTCCAACGCACTTGCAACAACCGGAGAACCCGTTGGGAGTCCTGTAAAATTATTAGATTTTTCAGAGATTTCAAAAGTACTTATCACATTTAAGTTAATTGTAAATTACTGTATAATATATGGTAGTAGACAATCAAAATTATATAAAGTAAATTTTTTGCATAGCCTAACCCTTTTACCCCCAAAGGACGTACTGGTAAGTTTCACAAAACACATCCCTTTACCCCCATGGACGTACCTGTACGTCCTTGTAAAACACTGCTATTTACATTTTTTTTTTATATTTTTTTGGAAAAATTTCAGGCACTTTCCAAGAGAAAGAGACCAACCTGACCTCTCTATGACGAAAATTAAGGCTGTTAGAGCAATTTGAAAAATATATACAGCAAAATGTGCTTTAATAAAAAATAACCAGTGGGGGTTAAGGGATGGAAAATTCCAAATAGCTTGGGGGTAAAAGGGTTAAATATCCAGAATAATTACTTACTGTGACCACCACTTTCGTCTCCGTCTCTAAGCAGAACCTGCAAGCTTCTAATCATTTCTACTCTGTCTATCTCATGAGCATCAGATCCAGCCTTTGCCTTGGCTTCTCTTCGTCTTCTGCTCCTCTCTTCCGCCAATCTTGGATGGAAGCCTTCACTGTAGAGACAAAGACCGTGAATTAGGAATTATAGTCTCATCACAATATTACGGAATCATAGAAAAAAAAACTAAGCAGCCATTGATTTAACCACTGAATAGGATGAAAACTGAATGGAAACTTTCTTTAAAGATAAAGAGTGAATTAGAGGAATTTAGTCTTTATATTCAGAATAAATCATCGGTCATAAGAGTACTATCAAAATATAAGGATCAACTTGCCTGCAAGGATCTATAAGTGGACATTCTTTGTAACACACTTGGACATCACATTGCAGTACAACTCTTAATGATGTGGGAAATCTGAAAGCCTGCAAGTATAGGTGTAGAAAATATAAAGAAAACCCGATGTTTATATTTATCAAGCTCGGTACCAGGCAAAACACAGTACATTACACCTTAACAGCCTGTTTAATACAAGTTCACAACTACATCTTTCAATCAATATATTCATTAAAGGTACCAGAAATATGCCCTACTTTATATTTTGCCAAATAACTTTGCACAAATTATGGAATAAAGGACTTAGTTTTCTTTTGCCTTCATTCCATTTTATTTCTTGACCTGCATCAATGACTTCTCCAATCATCGAATCCCAGTTCCATCTAAATATTGGTTTCTGATTATTCCTAGTCCCTTACATCAACAGCTCTGTCTTAGATTGCATTATTTCCTGCCACTTGACAAACTTTTTTGTATTTTAGATATTCACTCACTGGCCATGAAATTCTCCTATATTCTCTGATCTAATCTTAAGATTCTGCAGTACAGTATAGAAGAGTACAGGGCTTAAACACATTAAATCTTTCAGTGCGTCTTGACAAAATAATTTTTTTAACTAGTTATTTTTCCCACTTTATCCACCTTATTTTCTTACTGGCTTAAAACCAAATTCATAGTTCAGTATATGCCAATAGTAAATTAATTTCCTCATACGCCAATTACCAAACTGTTTCCCACTTATACATCCTGCTATAGCAACACCATCCATTGCATAAGGTACATTAGAAAGTTAACCGATTCCACGGTAACTTTTTAAAAGTTTTGGTCATATTAACCATATGCAAAGTTGTACTCTTTCATTTGATATCTTAAAATTTCCATACTGGCATCTTTGCCAGTCTTACAACCTATTGAAATTATACTGCTTGTAGCTTGCTTAATTTCTATGATTAATAGCAAATTATAAAATTATTCATATGAATCTCTGCTACATGGCAACTGCTGCTGGACCTGTGAGGGCATTTGGATTTGAAAGTTTAACTGGGGGAACCTAGCAATTACACAAATAAGTTTGACAGTCAACACTAAGTGTACCCAAGATTGGAGATAAAAAAAAAAAAAAAAGCCAGAACAAAGTTTGTATTAAAGTAGATTAAATTAAATTTCATGGGGAGAAATGCAACTATATCCTAGTTTCAATATCTCTAATTATGGGGATGAAGGAACACTGACAAGACCCTCTAGCAACAGGCGTAAAATATGTATAGCAAGAAGCGTAAGATGAAAAATTTAAGCTTACTCTAGCCTACATCATAAACAGAACTAGATGATTAATGTGCAGTTGGGTTAACTTTCTAAGCATGCTCATACCACTACTGTATTTTAATTTCTTCTATCATATTTACCACGGCTTTCATTGTTATGGTTTTTGTAATGTCTGGAGCACCCTCCAGCTTTCATAATACCCAAACATTTTCTTCAGATGTCTAAAATGCATAAGGACTGCATAAACCAAGCTTAGCTTAATATTGTGTGTTATTGCTCCGAGATTTTGGAAGAGAAAATATTACTAACACCTATATAAAGCTACCTTAAGACTTAGGGAGGCCTAAGGACCATCATTAAATAATTCTTGTCAAGTCCCTTATTGCATTACACAGATTTATTAAACTAATAGAATTTTAAGAGAACAATTTAGCTTAGGCTAGAAAATACAAATTTACATGTGGGATATCTAACGTTAAAAATGCAGGCCATTTCAAAGTGGCATTACATCATCAGATACCAAACTCCAAATCATAGTCTAGTTTGGGGCAACTATTTATATTAAGAGCAGGCAACAAATTATTACAAGACCTTGAAAAAGGAAACTCTTCAAGGAAGAACACAGAGGCATTCACAATACCAAGGATCTCCAGAGCTCTGTATGCTATTTTTTTTATTGCTCCAGAGTTTAAACATTTTCACAAGATAAGAGGGTTTTGGCAAATTACCAGTTTTCAAATAGATTTTTACTGGCGATTTTAAGTTTTCTTGCTCAGCCCTTAGAGACCCTTAGTATTTTGAATGTTAAACCTCATAACCTCAATTGATCTTTTAGTTTAGGAGCTAAAAGACTGCCTTCGAAGCACAACTTTGCTGATCATCAGTACTTGTGAAATCTCTGCATTAAAATCTATGGTAGGCTTTTTAAACAGACCTAGATCCTCAAAGATTTTACAAGGACTAAGGTGCAAAGTATTTAGAGGAAAGATTATCCACTTAAGGAGTCAAACTACTCTTAAAGCTACCCCTGAAATAACCAAGGATTAGTTCTAAAGTGTATTTAATGCTAAATATTAATGAAAACTAGAGAAGTCAATTAAGACTAAAGACCTGATCTGGGTATGAATTCAGGTAAAAGTTGAAATTGGTAAAAAGCATAAAAATTACTGCTATACACCAGACTTTGAAATGGTGGACCTCAGAACCCAAAGACAACAAACATAAATGACTAGTTAAAAACTCAAAACGATATGAAAATATTTCAAAAGTATATTGGAATGTGGTATTAATTAAATTTTTCATTCCAAGTTAAATGTACATGTTCTAGCTGAAAATACAGCATACTGCCTGATCTTAACAGAACCTTTAAATCTTACCTTAAAGTAGACATAGTTAAGGGTGACCAAATCTCCATTGGGCATTGTATTCCTTTCCTTCTTAAAATGAGAAAAGAGCGAGAGTTTGACCGAGCACCCGTTCTCAATAACCGTGGCTTGTCCAGCAAATTCCCTTCTTTTCTCCGATATTTGATTGGCTCCTCCACTTTCATCCCACTGAACCTGAGCTTGTTCTTGTCCTCCTGTTTGGGGTTTTTAGGAAATTTATTTACAATAAGTAAAAAGTTAGCAGCCATCATTATCAGCAATAGAGTTCCTACTTCCATAAATATTTATATAGCAAAATTATTACTAGTTGCATGGGTCGGAAATAGCTAAACTTACTGCCTCTTGAGAGGGACTGTTCTATCTACAGTACAGTACTGTATAATATATTGCACCATGAACTGTCTTCAGTACAGTTGTGCATCATAAGGAGTAAAGTGACCAAAGTCCTTAAAAATTCTATAGCTTATACTATTCTTGTGAGCTCTAGAAATATTTTAGATATGCCTTGATAAAGGTAAAAAATTTTTAGATATGCCTTGATAAAGGCAAATTTTTTTTTAGATATGCCTTGATAAAGGAGAAAATTAAGCACTGTAATGGAATCTTCATCCTTAAAATCAGTAATACCAAACACATAATCTTCCAAGTTTTGAACACATAATTGCAGTCAAGTTTATTCTTAAGGAATCAATAAAAAAAAAGATTCTACAGGAAAAATTAAAAGATTCTTTCAGTGTTAACAGTTTACTCACCATCCAAAGCATGACAGGCGAATATGTTAGAATCGAACCAATAAACGTTGTCAGTTAAAGTGAACACCAGAGTCAGGACGTCCCCGATATAAATTGGATCGGTTCCCAGAGGGGCGGCGGAGGGGCCTTCCCCTTTTTGAATCTCCATCCACATTTTAGGGCCTTAAGAGTAACAATTTAAAGTAACCATTGATAACAGTTTACCTTCCATGATTTAAGTTTTATGTAAAGATTCAAAGTCAATTTAACAAATTAAAAAACAAAACTTTCAGCTAATAGTCTTATAAAAGTAAAGAATCAGCTTAATAAAGCTTGCACTCCAATTTGTATACACCATTTATATTAATTCTTGCATCTCTATCGAAAAATTATCAAATCCTCTAATTTATGAGGTGGCCCACCAGGATGTTGCGATCTCTCGAGCGTAGCCACCAGCTCCTTTGTGCCAAATTTCCACTCAACCGTTTTGTTGAAGTCGTCGGGTCTGTCGCACCTCACTATCACCGATGAATCGTCTTCACTCACGATGGTCCTATCCCACTGGATCATTAAACGATGCTGTAAAAGGTAAAGTTACTGTAGAGTTTCGTAAATTCAACCCCACAATTAAGAATAAAAATTCAATAATTAGCCTTTTTGACTGTTCCAATTAACTGCCTTTGATAAATTTGTGCCAAATTTAAATATTAGAAATGAATTACCTCTATAACTGGGTCCAAGAAAGACTTTCCCTTGTACACTATTCTATTCTCTTGGTCGCCACAGCTCCCATGCTTCAGATTTAGGCTCGCTTCCAAGTTGTTCTGTCCAGTGAACAGCAGACATTTAAGGAACTGATTATGTGGATAAATGAAACCATTGAAGGGCTCTGAAAACCTAAAATAAAAAAGTAACAGGTTATAAAATGAAAGGTTTAACTTTTGTATTTTTGAGTTTAAACTTTTAATCTGAATTTTAAAAAACTACCTAAAACCTAAAATAAAAAAGTAACAGGTTATAAAATGAACAGTTTCACATTTCTATTATCGAGTTTAAACTTTTAATCTGAATAATTTTTAAAAAACTTTTACCTAAAAGTAACAGTTATAAAATGAAAGTAAAAAATTTCTATTCTTGACTTTAAACTTTTAATCCGAATAATTTTTAAAAAACTTTACCTAAAACCACCTAAAATAAAAAAGTAACAGTTTATAAAATGAACAGTTTCACATTTCTATTATAGAGTTTAAACTTTTAATCTGAATAATTTTTAAAAAACTTTTACCTAAAAGTAACAGTCATGTGAGTCTTCAGACACTGAACCTGGGTATCCTCAACTCTCCTTCGGCCATCAAAAGAAAACTGGTTAAAATTTAAACCCGACGTTTCCCCCTCTTGTGGTCGAACAACTATATTTGGTATAACTGCAATTACCAGAAGTTTAAAAGTCAATCAACAGGAACTTGCGCTAATACTTCAATATGATCATTTTACATACAATGCAAAACTTCATTTAGGCCTACACTTTTGTG
Source organism: Palaemon carinicauda (assembly GCF_036898095.1). NCBI lineage: Eukaryota > Metazoa > Arthropoda > Malacostraca > Decapoda > Palaemonidae > Palaemon > Palaemon carinicauda. Next base: position 137,954,155 of record NC_090737.1, read on the forward strand.
CTATCATAAACTAACCATTAGGATTCAGGGACTGCTTTGAACCACCTCCAAACTGCTGGGATCCAGACACCAAAGCACCAAGTTGTGGTGATGGGGGTTGTTGCTGTGGCGGCTGCTGCCTATGTTGTTGTTGCTGCTGCTGCTGCTTTAACTGCAGCAGCCGCTGTTGTTGCTGCTGCTGCTGCAGAAGAATTTCTTCGTCCGGTCGATGATGTCTCTGTTGTTGTTGTCTATTTTCTTCCTGTGGTGAGGGCTGCTGCTGTTGCTGTTGTTGTGGTGGTTGCTGTTGTAAAGCCTCAGCCACTGGGACATTTTGAGGAGCACCACCAGGCGACACAAAGAACGGGGGTTGCTGGTTGTGGGTATGCACATTCGGGGGCACGGATAGGACAACACCCTGTGAAAAAATTTTAAAATTAAATCTCTAAAAATCTTTAAAAGCCCATTTGATTCGGTACACATACTATCAACAATCAAGCACTATCAGTTTTACTTTATCAAAAGATGTTATTTCTGCATTTGACTAAATACAGTTAAGTATGAAAAAGTTATTGGCTATAAAGCTATTCTGGACCTCCAAGAACTTTTTTCATGTTTATTTAAAAGCAACTTTCCTTTAAAACAATGTATTATTTCCTCTTTATCCATTCTAGAATCAACAGAATCATCCATACCTAGAATAAAGATCAAACCTAGTAAATAAGTGACCCCCTGGGATCAACTTTACCTTAGTCAAATCTTAAAGTTTCCCATAGAGAAACTTCACCCCTTTTTAACACTTCTGAATGTAAATTAGGTCCCCATTTTTCTACTTTTATAACAGTTTGCCAAGTATTTAATGAAAACTTTACATAACAATTGCAGTATATCAATAAAAAAGTTATCAACATATTAACTTCTTATCCATAATGTCTTTTGTGATGAGACTAGTTTAGCATAGTTGAAAAGAGAGAGCATGGAACTGTATGCCAAATTATTTGAGCTGGAACCCAAAAGGGTTAATATTTTATTATAGTTCTAATCTCATCAAACTAAAGTGGGAAAAAAATACCATTTTCCTCGAAGTTTGTGAATTTTACCATTTTCTACACTTACACTTAACATAGCCTCAACTGCTCCCTCTTCACAGGAGGTAATATTAACCTTTACGCTTTTGCCCTTTAGATACACTTTTAGATTTAAAAGTTAATTTTTTAGCTCAGGAAACATAGTATGCATCTTATATGGGAACTTTTTTTACTTACACTCAAATTCCATTTGGCCTAAATACTGACTACGATGTCCATACAGTATTCTGTAATTGGAAAACTTAAAACCACCAATTCTCAACTTAATTCATATAGTTTATTCTATGAATCTTTGACAACCTCAAACAATTTTTACACTAATTTGTGTTACTGCAGATAACCAAACACTCACAGCATTTAAGTTTACACTACTGTCATTGCTTGCTTGCTCATTAGATTGTCCAGCATTGTGCTGGACACTGGCTCTTGCGTTGGCAGCCCATAGTCTACGGCCTACATGAGGCTCTTAGTTCTTCCCTCAAGACTAAGGTCACCTACCCAAGTTCTTTGCACTCCTAAGTGCAAGGAAATCCACAAAGGAATCCTACGAATCTGATTAGTCCCCCTCCGTCAACTCCAGTCCTCCTTATGAGCCAAAGAATCCTATGTACCCACATTCCCCACATGTGGTAGAGGGTACAGCAGGTTGCTCTGGCAATTTGTTCCCTACCATGATGATGATTGCTCCGTCAAGGACAGAATTGGCAACATGATCAGGGGCTGGAGGAGGTCCGTGAAGATCAACTAAAGTGGAGGGGAAGAATCCCTGGTTGATAGGGGATGGCCGCGGTCAGTGTCTCTTGAAATGGCCACGGCCCTACGCCTCAAGAAAATGGTACCTCTCACTCCTAGCTGTCTTCTGTTGTACACAATTACACCCTCTAGTGGTAACATCTTTTCAACTACTCTTACCAAAGTATCACAGCCTGAGGGAGGAGTAGGAGCCCTACATTCAGGTCGGGTGATAGAAGGCACCAAAACTTCCAACATTTTTACTTAACCTAAATTGTTATTGTTCAAGCTTGATATTTAAAAATTAAATCTATTAGCTTTAATTTGCAGAGAATACAATAATTTTCTCTATCTGAATGATCACCAAGGAAATTATTCTCCATTTAAAGCACTGCAGTCTACAAGTGCATTTACTATCTCCAAATTCATAGAGAATCTTGAAAAATTTGTATTCATTTCTGTGTTGAAAAGCAGCATTCTACCTCTTGGTAGGCATGGGAATTGTCATAACCAAAAAAAATTGGAGAAAAATATAAAACTACATAGAATAACTGGAAGTTATAAAATGCACATTCAAGAGTCTGGTACACTGTTTTTGAGCAAAAGTGGAGTAAAAAAAATACACCTACCCAACATGCAAAGATCGGGCTGCACTGCAGGAGCAACAATGCTCTCAGCCTTTCAGGCTAGCATGTAACTTACCAATTCATATGTGGACAACAGCCAAATACCACACAGCTGAAATCAAACAGAACAGTTCTAGTAAGGGATTCTGGGCTCGACCAGTGTCGCTCCGTGAAATGCTCCTCTAGCACCATTTCTAAGGCATAGTTATTGCTGAATATACCAGAGAAAAAGAGATGCATGGAATGCCAGGAATAAACCCAGCTCGCTCACTCTTAAGAGTGTCGGTATAGAAAACTGGGGCGTGATTGAATCACGACCATAGATCCCTCACCAATTAAGACCTCTCCTTCATCAACATCCCCCTTCACCCCTACATCTCCCCAACCCTTAACTTCATTCCTCTATCAACACCTGCATTATTCAGATCAAACTGAACAGTTCCATATAAAGGCTTTTGTATTTTCTTACATAAACAAAGATAGCTACTGACATTAAGCTTAAGGATTATATATTGTACAAGTATAAAGAAATAAAATTATATTGAAAGTTATCAATAATATAAAGTTAAAAAGGGTTGCAGAGTTCCAGTGCCTATACACTAGCCTCCATTACTGCTTCACCATACAAATAAGACAATTCTGTCCCTAAAACTAAACCTGGAAAGTAATAGGGGGCTGTTGGGGGACCAGGCAGGCCAACAGTAAGTGGAAAACTGCAGACACTGGACCCAGCAGAAATAAGAGAATTATCAGGTACTTTCCTTTCTTTGGTTAGGGGCAGAGGGGCAACCACTGTCCCGTGCTCACTCAAAAGGCACGGAGCAAAGCCTTCCACCCCACATTCCAGGTCAGCCAAAGCGCGAGTATGTTCGAGTACGGCCTCTAGGGCTCCATCAACATGACCGCACATTGGTGAACTTAGTTTCTCATCAAACCAAGTTCAGTAAGGGCCTTAATGGTTGCGTCCAAACTATGACAGTTTAGCAGTGAGGTTAGCAATGGCAGCAAGAGTTGATTGGTGTACGAGTAATGAGAATATGGAGTGTCTTATGCGCAAAAAGAAAATTCTTGTATTCTAACTGCTGGTGTGCTGGAAAAAAGGAAGAAAAATTTGGTGCAAAGATTTTGCAAAATTTGGGAAGACTATGTTACAATATTCAGGAAGGTTTAAGTGAAACTGAACTATACTTCATAAATAAAGTGAAAATTAATCCAAACAAGTTTTACAACCTCATCTATGAACAGGAACCTAAAACCACCAAACAGGATACGAATATGAATTATGAGAAGATTTAGTGTTGAAGCCCTATTACAGGCAACATTACTTAATCTGTGAACAGGATGCAACTATACAACACTTCAATAAATAAGACAAGAATTTCCAACCATGGTTAGTAAAATTATACCAGTAACTTCAGAGATTACCGAAGTCCTAAAAAAGCACTTCTTCGACTTGCTAATTTACCACATTCCTCTTCTACTGTATGTTAATGAGAAGAGCTCTTTTTCGCTTCAACTCTCATTCAATAATATGATTATTATCAAAATGACTTTTAGAAATTGCTGCAACTCTTTAATCACTACCTCTAATCATTGGCCCTCATCCCAAAGGCCAAAGGGGTATTGTCTAGACAAGTAATATGTTTATAGTTACCTCATGGGACAAATAAAACTTATGACTTGTCTAAACTTCTAAAGTAGAGCATACAGAAATGTCATGTTGGCATCGGTGACAAACTTAGCCTCGTACGGCAGGGAAAGACTATTCCATACTCTTTGAACCCCCACAGAGCACAGCTCTCGTTATTTCGGTAATCACACGACAAAAACCTACACCGAAATTAGCTTGCCGCTTCAGACGTTCACCTTAAAAAATGTTCGTCTAGCAAAGCTCAACTGTGCGGTCAGAGCCTAATGGTGACATTTTATACCAAACAAACCACTCATCAGTTGAGAGAGGAGCAAGCATCACAGTCCTAGAATGAAGGGAGATTAAGATTGGCAACACTCATCCCATCAATCTTTGAACAGCGAGTATGCGGCCGTACACCTCTGTCCTAACTAGCCAGCCGGGGCTGCCATGTAGGTAGAGGACTACTCTGGTGTTGAACACCCCTTTGAGAGTCATGGTAAGAGACTACAGCTGCCCTTCCTCCTCTGAGAAGAGTCCAAATTAGAATCTGAGGAAAAGCGAGGAAAAGCAATGAGGAGTAAGGACAGCACACTTCCTTAAGGATTGCTCCAACAGCCACAACAAGGGGGCACAATGCCACATGAGAAAAGGAAGGCACACTCACAAGGCCCCGAGATCCCAGAGGGACAACCACAGATATTGATTGAGTAGGAACAAGCTCCAGACCCCTAGGACGAGGATCAGGCCGATGGGCATGGGAAAAGGTGAGAATCATAGGCACCGGATCAGGGCTCAGATTAACACTAAGCACATTGGCAGTACTTTTCATGCTACTGCTCATGCCCATACCCTTACCTTTCTTACCTTTACAGGCCGCTAGGGCCACGGCTCCCAACTCTGGCACCTTACCTGCCAGGTTAGGCGCTACCTAACCAGCCATACTTTAACCAGCAAGGGAACCACTAGGTTCCCTGACACTTAAGGGAACCACCAGGTCCTTCAAAACTGCTGTTAAAAGGGACACCAAAACATGGTTAAAAGTACAGAGAGTACCTGGGAAGAGGTAGCATTTGCTACCAACTACCTCATAAAAACTGATGGGGGGGGACTTGCCTAAAAGACCGAAGGCAGGCTAAGTCTTCTAGGTCAAATTAGTCCCATTTCCAATTGAAGATTTAAAAGATGCAGAAAATTTCACCAAACTACAAGAGACCTACCGAAACAGGGTAAATATGAGTAACACAGGCAGTTTTCCCTGATTGTGATAAGTTGCATGTATCGTCTGTCTATAAAGGAAAAGGTGATGCAGACAATTCAAGTTCATATAGGCCAATATCAAATCTGTCATTTTTCGAAAATTATTGAAACTGCTGTATATGGACAAACCTGGAAACATCGGAAACAATCTAATGCCATACCCGATGATCAATCTGCATACAGAGAAAATTACTCCACAGAAACAACAGTGTTAGCAATTAAAAATGACAACAGAAATCATAACAAATGGCAAGTGTTGCATTCTTGTGATGCTTGATCTAAGTGCAGCTTTTGATACTGTAGAACATACATATCTGATGGAAGACCTTAAAGCTGTGGGCATCGTAGAACGAGCATACAACTGGTTTAAGTTATCTTGAAAACTGCAAAATTATAGTAGTAATATCAAATGTTGAATCTGAGACAAGAAAACTAACCAAAGGGGTGCCTCAAGGTAGTATACTAGGTCCTCTCCTATTTGAAATTTACACGATTGAACTGGCAAATATACAGTACTTGAAACTCACAGTTTAAAATATACGCTGACGAGAATTCTATTTCCCAATAGAATCAGTTGATGAAGCTAAAAGAAAGATAAAGGAAATAATGACTGACATTAAGGTGGATGTTAACAAAAAAAGCTCAAGCTTAATGAAGATGAAAGTGAATATCATTTTTGGAAATGGAAAAGATACAAAAAGAATCTAATGCTTCCAAAGAATTGAAATAGGTCAATCAATCATTGACCTAAAGAAATCTGTCAGAAATCTTTGAGTAATCATGGATGATAAGACTGACAATGAATGAACATATTATGGTAAGAAATTTTAACTCTCATATTGGAAACATAGCATTTATTAGTAAATACTTTAATGAAAAATCTATGGCCATCCTCATTAATCACTACATTTTCAAGAATTGATTACTGCAACTCGCTGATCTATGGCTTACCAAATTATCAGCTGAAGAAAATTCAGCGAGTACAAAACAGAGCCACTAGATTAATAATAGGACTACATGAAAGGGATAGAGTTACCCCTGCACTAATTAAATTACACTGGCTGCCGGTAAAGGCAAGATTTGAATACAAGCTACTCTTACTAACGTTTAAGATACTGAACCAAAATATCTAAAAGAATGCCTGAAAAAACTAGAACTAAAAAAAAATTTTACCATAAGACACATGAGTGACTAACAGACCATCTGAACCAAGAACAAATAGTAAATTTGGTGAAAGGTCTTTTAGCTACTGTGTACCTAGACATAATAAACTGCCAACTGATATGAAGGACTTAAGAAGAAACTAAAGACATTACTTTTCACAAGATATGATTTGAAAGATGCTACAATCAAAGAATTGTATAAGTTAAAATGAAAAAGTTTCATTAGACGATTGATATGGACCCGCCCGAGAAGTAGTTCACTTGACTTCAGTGGAGGGTTGGATTTAAACCCAAAACAAGTAAACAAGCAAGCAGTCAACCCTGTCTCAAATGTTTTCAGTTGCTGAAGGGAGCAGTGAACACTAAGGGTTACCTATTTACCAACAAAACCTGAAAATTCAAACTAAACAGATCAGTCCTACCAATATCTGCAGCATACTATACTATCCAGGGACTAACCCAGGGGTGTAGGCCACCCCCCCCCCCAAGAGGAGTCTGTCCAATCCCTATGAGTTTTTTGCCACTACACCAGAGGCCACATCATTCACTCTGGACACCGGGATGAATGGAAACAGTCATGCCCCTACAGGAGGCACAAAGAGCAAAGATCAGCAACAATCCCTGCAATACGCCATTTGTTGGCTTAACCGTAAACCAATTGAAATGTGCTTCATTACCCGGGGGAACCTGAACTTCTCGCTTCCACTCGGTTATAAACTACCCTTCACTTCCTACAAAGTTTTTCCAAGGGCTGTATGCAGACCTATACATGAACGCAGTCAAATTAAAAGCAAGGAATCTAAGACTGCATGGGGGAAGGTTTCCTCTCTCTGCACCCTAGCCAGTTTCATAACTCCTAATTATCCAACAGACTACCAATTCCAGCCCGTGCTGAAACTATACCTCTAAACAAAGGATAAGGGTTTGTAGGACACAGGAACAAATAAAAAGAGGGAAGCAGAGAATGGTAGCAATTGTAGGGTAAAGTGAGAAGTCGGGAAAGGTAGGCGATTATGGGAACACTGGGGAAAATCTTCATTTTTACTCATTTCAGACAGGCATGTGTTGGAGAGGTAAGCAATACTGTATTAAAAAGATTAACATTTTTAAAGATCTAGTTGAGGAAAAGGGTGTCAAGAGAGAATGGAGAGTGTTCTAACTACCACCAAACAAACACTAAAAATGAATGAATTGGACAGTGTTCCCCCAGCAGAATAAATAATGAATGAAGTAGATATCCCTACAAAAGAAAGCTACACAAAAATCTATAGAAATTACGGTACAGTATTGTGAAATCCAACCCTAGAGCGAGTATAATACAGTAATGGAAAATATCTGATATAGAGATGCAAGATAATGAAAATTTGCAAAACGGTAGTAGATCCAATACTCTGTGGGAACTACAGAGGAATAAAGATTTTAGTTACAGACACCAACCAGAATTAACATACTACTAAGTTGTGGTTACTGATCTTGTTATATTCATTATAGCAGAGAGAAAACTACAAGAAAGCATTATAGCATGGAAAGGTTCCCTAGAAACTAAAGGCCTGAATTTGAAGGTGAACATTGGAAAGCTCTGATTATTAGTAATAGAGAAGGACATTCAGTAAACTTAAAAGTGGATGATGACAGGCAACTGTGCGAAAAATTTACTAGTTTAATTACTTGGGATCAACAACCGAGGCGAGAGTTTCTGGCAAGGTAGCTAAAGGTATTGCATGGCAAAATTGGGGAGTAGCTAGTGTTGTTTTAAACCAAAAAATGCCATCATGAAAATAAAATTTGCTTAAGAGGTAACAGGCCCGTGCTATTATATGGAGGGAAGAAACTTGGGCACTTGAATGGACTGTTAACAATCAAGGAATTCTATAAGTTATGATGAAAATGTTTCGTTAGACGACTGATATGGACCCGCCCAAGAAGTAGTTCACTCGACTTCAGTGGGGGATTGGATTTAAACCCAAAGCAAGTACAAAAAAAGTTAGAATGACAACAGAATTGGGTTGTTGGAACATCACTGCCAGAAAGAAGGAGAGTCAGGACTGGGGTAGATGTAAAATTGAGGAAAAAAAAATTAAAGACGCTCGTCAGATGCTATGGCCATGTAATAAGAAGAAAACTAAGAGCATGCGAATGATGGGGACGAGTGTGGGAGCATGAGTCCATGGATCAAATGGATGGATAGATGTGAGGGAACTGGATTAAGTTGTAAGGAATAAAAATATATTTAGAAAGTGGTCCCAGCAGCCGACCCTGCTACATTATTATTATTATTACTTGCTAAGCTACAACCCTAGATGGAAAAGCTGGATGCTATAGGCCCAGGGGCCACAACAGGGGAAATAGCCCAGTGAGGAAAGGACACAAGGAAGAACAAAATACCCTAGGAAGAGTGACATTTAAAAATATATCCTATATAAACTATAAAAACTAACGAAACGAGAAGATGAATAAATAACAATAGTGTGCCAGAGTGTACCCTCAAGCAAGAGAACTCTACCCCAAGAAAGTGGAAGACCATGGTACAGAGGCTATGACACAAGAGACTAGAGAAAATGGTTTGATTTTGGAGTGTCCTTCTCCTAGAAGTCGCTTACCACAGCTAAAGAGTCTCTTCTACCCTTACCAACAGCAAAGGGACCACGGAACAATTACAGAGCCGTAGTCAACCCCTGGGGTAAAGAAGTTTGATAATCTCAGAGGTGTTAGGTGTACGAGGACAGAAGAATCCGCAAAGAATAAGCCAGACTATTCGGTGTATGTGTAGGCAAAAGGAAAGTGAACCGTAACCAGAGAGAAGGATCCTATGTACTACTGTCTGGCCAGTCAAGGAACCCATAACTCAAGCGGTAGTATCTCAATGGGAGGCTGGTGCCCTGGCTAACCTACTACCTGATACGATAGAAATAAAGGTTGCGAGATAATGTCTGCATTCAATAAATTCACGTTCACAAGCTCCTTCAGGAACACTGATATGTTTAATCTAATTATAAAGAATGGCCGGCACTTTTAATTAACGGAAAATGTCACCTACAGGATAATAATTAGTCATAGCCAATAAGAAATAACTATTATAAATAGTGCAAAATAAACTAATTTCACTTAACCTGAAACAAAAATATTTGTCGTAGTTTTCAATATTTCACCACACGCCATTCTAGTTCCACATTTTCAGTATTGCTTTTCCATCTACTGTATTTACATATTGATATATGAGGAATCTAATCATTCCAAAAAGCCACTAATATTCAATAATCATTCATCGAGGCAAGGAATATAATAGGTAGCTTCGTTAATGTAGAAATAACTAATATTATACAGTAAAACTTTACCGGAATATCCAGCATTTCACATTTAATAACCTTTAATTCCTAATCACAAAGTAGCCATCAACATTAAAACCCGATTAATAGCTATCTCAAACATTCACATTATACTTACACACAAGAGAACGATAATACACATTATAATCTCCATTTTGACACGGAAAAAGTAAGAACTAAAAAAATTAAACTGTAAAATTTCACTCTGGGTCTCCACACGGCAAAGTAGAGACTGAGGAGTGGTTTCACGGATCCTCAAGTTCGGCTCAGTTACTGCTCTAAACAAGGTTGTTAGCGTCAGAGGGGTTGTTAGCCATTTTATGCCATTTTAGGTAATCATTACATCGTTTAAAGTAATCAGATAAGTTATATATATATATATATATATATATATATATATATATATATATATATATATATATATATATATATATAAATATATATATATATATATATACACGCACACACACAGTATTCACTCGGCCACACTATTCTATCTTGTTTTTCTTCCTCTTGTTATTTTCAAGTTTATATAGTTTATATATGAAATATTCATTTCATTGTTATAATTGTTCTTAAACTTCTATTGTATTTTTCCTTATTTACTTTACTCACTGGGCTATTTTCCCTGTTGGGTTCCTTGGGGTTATAACGTCCTGCTTTCCCAATTAGGGTTGTAGGTTAGCAAATAATAATAATAATAATAATAATAATAATACATTTGTGTGTATGTGTTTGAAGGTGAATGGTGTTTTATTTTTGCGTGCCATATTAAAAGAAAGAAAAGGAAAATTTAATGCAAATAAACTATTACTAAACCAAAAATTATATATTGCCCAAACCAACAAAATGAATGGAAAAAGTTTGTCGTTTATTTAAGACTTTAAGCGAACTCTAATGAGAGAGAATTTCCTTTTGCCGTCTGCCTAATTACAAATGAAATTCCCCGAAGCGCTAATGGTTTTTCGCATATACCCTAATTAAAGCATATTGGAAAATTGAGAGAGAGAGAGAGAGAGAGAGAGAGAGAGAGAGAGAGAGAGAGAGAGAGAGAGAGAGAGAGAGAGAGAGAGAGAGAGAGAGAGAGGCTGAAAATATAAAATGATGAGATCAAGTCAAGCATTTCTCTGCATCAGTAAAAAAAAAACTAGGAGAGAGAGAGAGAGAGAGAGAGAGAGAGAGAGAGAGAGAGAGAGAGAGAGAGAGAGAGAGAGAGAGAGAGAGAGAGAGAGAGAGAGAGGCTGAAAATATAAAATGATGAGATCAAGTCAAGCATTTCTCTGCATCAGTAAAAAAAAACTGAGAGAGAGAGAGAGAGAGAGAGAGAGAGAGAGAGAGAGAGAGAGAGAGAGAGAGAGAGAGAGAGAGAGAGAGAGAGACAGAGAGAGAGAAGAATTCAACTAAAAAGAATGATGAAAATAGTCAATTTTCCTTTCTATCGTGCAGCGTTAAATTTTGGACAAAGAACGTTGTTTTCAAGATGTTGGATTATTAACCACTATTATTATTATGATTATTATCATTATTGTTACTTACTAAGCTACAACCCTAATGAAAAAGCAGGATGCTCTAAGCCCAGGTGCTCCAACAGGGAAAATAGCTTAGTGAGGAAAGGAAACAAGGAAAAATTTTGACTATAGTGTCTTCCTTCCCACGAGCAGGGCATACTTGATAGCTTGATTTATCTATTGTCAAATCATACTCACACACACATACACACACACACCCACACACACACACACACACACACATATATATATATATATATATATATATATATATATATATATATATATATATATATATATATATATCTATCTATCTATCTATCTATGTATATATATATATATATATATATATATATATATATATATATATATATATATATAAGTAAATAGGGACATTAATATAAAAAAGAATAAGTATATAAATTAATAATGAAGAGAACATACAGTAATATATCTTTTTATAAGTAGGATCTTGTCAAGATTAGCGAACCCAACCATCACCGGGTTCGCTATTCTTGACATGTGGAAAATTGGGTTCCTTATTCTTGACATGTGGTAAATTGGGTTCCCTATTCTTGACATGGGAAAATTGGATTCGTTAATCTTTACACGAGCTTTTCAGTTGCTACTTAAAGCTACTATTAACTTGTTGAACTTTCTTTTGTTCACTTAAATGGCTAGTTAAATATTTTTGTATTTTTGTACTTACTTGAACACCTGTATGAGTAATTAAACACAAGTCCAAGCATTTCGATTGCTTCTTAAAGCTTCTATTTACTTGTTAAACATTTTTTCTATTCACTTAATCAGCTAGTTCATTTTTTTCCTACTTAAACAGCTGTTTGAGTAACTACCCAAATCCTTCAAAAAATGGTTTTCTTCTATATAATATAAAAGAAAAACTAATTTAGATATTCGGATATCCATTATCCCTCAAAACTGAGGTTGTGAAACCATTAGTTGGGAAGGAAATGTTACCTATGATTGACTGGATGAAGAACAAATCACTTATTTGATGGGAATTATAATGTGAATCATGCGGCCTATGTAGACTGTGATGTCTGGAAGTGCCAAGTAAAAGATTGTTCACGGTATAAACAAAACTCATCAAAAGTAAAATTGCAGCTGTGGATTCATGTCATACATTGTTTGTGCAATGAAATGCGGGAACAGGAAACTTCTCGTATTGTAGATATGTCTCGGCAGACCATAGTGGATTTTTACAGTTTATTCAGAGAGGTGTGTAAGAGACATTTTGAGCTTAATCCTATAAAACTTGGTGGACATGGGATAATAGTTTTAAGTTGATGAATCGTGCTTTCCACATAAACCTAAAGACTATGAAGGATGATCCCCTATGCGCCAAGTCTGGGTTTTTGGCTTGGTAGATAATAGTACATCTCCAGCAATGGGATATATGGAAATAGTGGAATACAGGGACCATGAGACATTTCCATCAATAATAGAAAAAGTAGTGAGACATGGATCACCTATTTACAGCGATGAATGGCGAGCCTATAGAAATATAGCTAATAATCAAAACTACCAGTACAGAACCGTGAACCACACACAGCATATTGAGTGGTATTGGACAAAGCACAAAGCAAAAATCAAGAACATGCTAGGATGCAAGCGTGAATTTCTACCAAGCTATTTGAACCAGTTTATGTGGATGGAACGAAATACGGATAACAGAATAATTGAGTTCTATCATCTAATTGCTTCTAAATTTCTTTTTACTTGTTTTGGGTTTAAATCCAACCCTCCACTGTCGAGTGAACTACTTCTCGGGCGGGTCCATATTAATCATCTAACGAAACATTTTCATCATAACTTATACAATTCTTTGATTGTAGCATCTTCCAAATCATATGATCTTGTGAAAAGTAATGTCTTTAGTTTCTTCTTAAATTCAATTGCTCCCTTTAGGTCCTTCATTTCAGTTGGCAGTTTATTATAATGTCTAGGTGCACAGTAGCTAAAAGCCCTTTCACCAAATTTACTATTTGTTCTTGGTTCAGATAGCCTATGTTTGTCACTCATGAGACTTGTGTTAACATTTGTTTCTAGTTCTAGTTTTTTTCAGGCATTCTTTTATATACTTTGGTTCATTTTGGTTCAGTATCTTAAACGTTAGTAAGAGTAGCTTGTATTCAATTCTCGCTTTTACCGGTAGCCAGCGTAATTTAATTAGTGCAGGGGTAACTCTTTCCCTATTGTGTAGTCCTTTTTGATTCCTAAGATGTTGGTTTAAACTTACTTTTAACTTTTTTGTGTGACTCATAAGATATTGATTTTAATAGAAAGCTTTTAACTTATTAATTTTTCATCCATCAATAAAGTGATCATTTATATTTCCAACATATTTTTTCTTCATTTACCTTTTTTTTTTCATAGCCCAGAACATTTCATCAAGTTTGGCGAACCCAACCATCACCGGGTTCGTTATTCTTGACGTGAGGTTAATTTGGGTTCGCTATTCTTTACAAGTGGAAAATTGGGCTCGTTATTCTTTACATGTGAAAAATAGGGTTCCTTAATTGACATGGAAATGTTGGGTTCGCTAATCTTGACAAGATCCTCTAAGTATATAATTTGATAATGAAGAGAACATACAGTAATGTATCTTTTTATAAGTATACAATTTCATAATGAAGAGAACATACAGTAATGTATCTTTTTATAAGTATACAATTTCATAATGAAGAGAACATACAGTAATGTATCTTTTTATAAGTATACAATTTCATAATGAAGAGAACATAATGTATCTTTTTGTAAGTATATAATTTCATAATGAAGAGAACATACAGAAATGTATCTTTTTATAAGTATACAATTTCATAATGAAGAGAACATACAGTAATGTATCTTTTTATAAGTATACAATTTCATAATGAAGAGAACATACAGTAATGTATCTTTTTATAAGTATACAATTTCATAATGAAGAGAACATACAGTAATGTATCTTTTTATAAGTATACAATTTCATAATGAAGAGAACATAATGTATCTTTTTGTAAGTATATAATTTCATAATGAAGAGAACATACAGAAATGTATCTTTTTATAAGTATACAATTTCATAATGAAGAGAACATACAGTAATGTATCTTTTTATAAGTATACAATTTCATAATGAAGAGAACATACAGTAATGTATCTTTTTATAAGTATATAATTTAATAATGAAGAGAACATAATGTATCTTTTTGTAAGTATATAATTTCATAATGAAGAGAACATACAGAAATGTATCTTTTTATAAGTATACAATTTCATAATGAAGAGAACATACAGTAATGTATCTTTTTATAAGTATACAATTTCATAATGAAGAGAACATACAGTAATGTATCTTTTTATAAGTATACAATTTCATAATGAAGAGAACATACAGTAATGTATCTTTTTATAAGTATATAATTTAATAATGAAGAGAACATAATGTATCTTTTTGTAAGTATATAATTTCATAATGAAGAGAACATACAGAAATGTATCTTTTTATAAGTATATAATTTCATAATGAAGAGAACATACAGTAATGTATCTTTTTATAAGTATATAATTTGATAACGAAGAGAACATACAGAAATGTATCTTTTTATAAGTATACAATTTCATAATGAAGAGAACATACAGTAATGTATCTTTTTATAAGTATATATTAATTTGATAATGAAGAGAACGTACAGTAATGTATCTTTTTATAAGTATATAATTTCATAATGAAGAGAACATAATGTATCTTTTTATAAGTATATAATTTGATAATGAAGAGAACGTACAGTAATGTATCTTTTTATAAGTATATAATTTCATAATGAAGAGAACATAATGTATCTTTTTATAAGTATATAATTTGATAATGAAGAGAACATACAGTAATGTATCTTTTTATAAGTATATATTTTCATAATGAAGAGAACATACAGTAATGTATCTTTTTATAAGTATATAATTTCATAATGAAGAGAACATACAGTAATGTATCTTTTTATAAGTATATAATTTCACAATGAAGAGAACATAACGTATCTTTTTATAAGTATATAATTTCATAATGAGAACATACAGTAATGTATTTTTTTACGATATTCCACTATTTTGAGGAGCATTACTCATCGTTCAAAAACTAACCAGGGTTGCCAGTTTGGCCTTTTTTCAGGCCAAAAAACCTAAAATTTGGAATATTATTAATTGGTTGGCCTATAGTAATTTCATGAAAAAAGCGGGTCTTAAATACTTTATATTTGCCCTTTTTCCACTAATGGGTTGGCCTTTTAAAGCTGTGGTTAATTAAAATTTGTCCTTTTCTCATTTACAAATCCTGGCAACCCTGAAACTAACCTGTGTGGTGGAAGCCGAACGATGTAAACAAACTCGAATTATGGCGGACAATTGAAAAAGGTGATTTGCGAATTTATTTATTAGTTTTCTTTCCCTTGTGATTCGTGAAGTGGATAAAGATATATAGGAGTGAGTGAAATAAAAAAGGTAATTAATTTCTTTTATTAATAATGTCTGTACGGCATAATTGGGTGGCCTAAGTGAACAAGATAACGAAATATGATTTGTTGACCGAGTTGTGTAAAGATTTCTGGGTTAGGGTATGGTTACCTTAGCCTAGTTCCTAACTTTGCATTTGATTTCATTTAAAATATGGATACTTTTCTGTTATTGCCACACCTTAAATTTCTGTTATAACCACAATACTATTTCTCTTTTAGGTTAGGTTAGTAATTTTTTAACCTAGGTGGATGAAATTCAAACCTAACCTAACCCAAGAGGTAGTATTGGTAAAGTTTTACTGTATTACAGATTCTCATTTCGAACAGAAACTGTTTTCCTCTAGTAAATAACGTGATTTGACCGAATTTAACCTTCATTTCAACCGCAAGCAAACAACAACCAGTTCGACTAACTTTAAGTAGCCGAACTGGTTGCTGTTATTATGACTGAAATGAAGGTCGAAAGTTGCTATGTATAAACGAATGAACGAGAGCGACTACAACGACCAGTAGAATGTCAACAAATAAATGAAAAACACTGCTAATGTTAGCATGTTACTCTACCTTTTTCTAATGTTAGATTGCGCAGCTCAATATGACCGTATTTTTCTATGAGACATAGCCTTTGCAACGGCGCCTCCAAAGTTTATCCTCTTAAACTGTTTTGTCTTTTCCTCCGTTTATTATACATCCAAGATGGTAATATATAGAGAAGTAAAGGCTTGTTTTACCATTATATATCATTTCCCCAGTATGTTTTCCCCACCCAAAACCCCGAGTTCCCACTGGGGTATCGTTGGATATAGATATATATATATATATTTTGAAACTTCATTTGCGACGGGAATGAATGTCATATTTGAAGAGAGCGGAATTTTTTCTTTTGAAAAAAGTAGTTTTTTTCCTAGGTTACATTGGCCTGTAATACAGTACAATAATAACATAGTATTGGGGTTCTATCGGAAATTAGTGGTTGGGCAATAATAGGAAAGTACCAAAATTGAATGATTTTTTAGAAATATTTGCAGTTTCACTTTTTTTTTTTTGTCCTTTCTAACATTTTTATGACCGGGAAAGGGCATCAAATGGTACCATTTTGAATGACTTTTTAGAAATATTTGCAGTTTCACTTTTTCTTGTCCTTTCTAACATTTTTTTTGACTGAGAGAGGCCATCAAATGGTACCATTTTGAATGATTTTTTAACATTAGATGGAGGCCATTTAATTTTCGTTGATTCTTTACAGTCGCTTTGAACGTTGATCAAACGGAATATCAGAATTACATGATGGATGGTGAACAATTTGTTTCTCACCTGAAGTCCCTCGGAGTCCCGGGAGCGGATGCTTTAGTTGGCAGTAACTACGACTGGCTCTTCTTAACGGAGCAAGGGTCTCCATTAGCAACCTTTTTTGAATGGTTCGGCAGAAACATCTTACCAAGTGATGTTTTAACAGAAGATGAACTGAAAGAGTAAGTGTGAAAGTTGAGTATTGAAATGTGTCTACACCAGATATTCTTTAATGATTTTCTTATCTTTGACTTCTATTATTTTTTATTATGGTCAGATCTTTTCCTTCTGTAAATTAGTGAGCGCATTAAGTTTTGGTAATGTATTAAAATAACTAAATTTACAGAATGTTCTTTTTTTTTATTGAGTATCAGATATTAAATTTGATAATGATATACTCCATTACAGAGGCAATCAATTTATATGTAGTTAAATTATTCCAGTTTTGTTCAGATTGCAGTGGGGTTTTTCCTGGAACTGTACATAGACTAACTAAAGTTTACTTTACTTCATTTGTCAACAAAAAGTTTATGCAGCCAATGAAAATATATTGCAATGGTTTGTATTTACATAAAATTAGATAGTTTTTAAATTAATTTTTTTCTATCAATTATATAAACCCTCGTCCTATAATAGAAGTATGTTTTCAGCGTATTTGGAACCCGGCTGTTAAAATTAAAATGAGGTGTTGGTATTATTGTTATTATTACTAGCCAAGCTACAACCCCAGTTGGAAAAGCAAAATGCTATAAGCCCAAGGGCTCCAATAGGGAAAAATAGCCCAGTGAGGAAAGGAAATAAGGAAATAAATAAATGATGAGAACAAGTTAACAATAAATCATTCTAAAACAGTAACAATGTCAAAACAGATATGCCCTGTATAAACTATTAACACCTCAAAAACAGATATGTCATATATAAACTATAAAAAGACTCATGTCAGCCTGGTCAACATAAAAACATTTGCTCCAACTTTGAACTTTTGAAGTTCTACCGATTCAAATACCCGATTAGGAAGATCATTCCACAACTTGGTAACAGCTGGAATAAAACTTCTAGAATACTGTGTAGTATTGAGCCTCATGATGGAGAAGGCCTGACTATTAGAATTAACGGCCTGCCTAGTATTACGAACAGGATAAAATTGTCCAGGGGGAAGCCCCACGCTCTTGCAAGCAAGCACACTGAGTAGCCACTTTGCTTTCAGCTGCCAGAGTACAACTGTATTCCTGACAGATCGACGTTGGCGAGGGATACAAAGGAAGACAAAGGTTTTGATGTTATTTCCCGATAGCTGTGTGACAGTTGACTGTACATCTGGCTGTATCCGTGTTTTTTTTTTTTTTTTTTTTTATTAGACAGCTTTACTGTTTACTGTACTGACTTTTCCCTCGACAATGAATCTTGACCGCTGTGCTACCGTAGGAGGAAACCGTTTCCGACTATTAAGAGAAAGAGCGCCATCCTTCCTCTTACCTACAGTGTCTTCCTGTTCGTGACAAGACCTCATTTTTGTCTAGAATCTCTGCGGCCACTTTGAGGAGGTGAACGTTTAGGAGACGTCATCGAAGAAGTCCAGATGACTGATAGACAGAAGTGAAATTTCATTACTCATGCTGTTTCTCTCCCCATGGGGGACACAATGCTGTACCAGAACCTCCTTAGGGGTTTGCCGAGTATTTGACGCACTACCGGTGAGGATGAAGAGGGATGCCCCTCTTTGGAGAAGAAAAATGAGTATACATGCTGAGAGTTATCCATTTATGAGAAGAAACATCAGTACATACTACTCATGCTTCGTTAGCCTGAATGCACCCGGGTTTCTTTGGTCCTCACAATCAACGTACATACACATGATGATGTCAACGAGCAGTGTGATGATGTAGGGTGACCGTCTAGCCTTCAGCTCCCTAAAATGTTTCAGGGAGTCATTCTAGTAGTGTTTATTATAAAGGCTCTATGAGGAATTAGTCTCTCCATACAGCGTATACTCAATGAATGGATGGAAAATTCCAAAAAATTTAATGTCTCCATGTTTCAGGGAGTCATTCTAATGATATTTATTGCCACTGTGCACGTTTACTTCCATCTATTATTATTACAAAGGCTAAATGAGGAAATTGAGTCTCCGTATTTTCAGCGAAGTTCACGCTCTTTTCGCACCTACATACGATTGGCCTTCACGTGTTAGTACATTATGCCTAATACTTTTATTTCTTCCCAAAAGAACAAGACATTGTCGTGGAAGGATTGATTGGCTACAGCTGTGTCTCCGGTCATTTTCTCCCCTCTTCTGTGAGTGGGGAACATACAACTCTAAGACTGCATTTACTAACAGGAATTGTACATGCCAAAAGAATAACTTGTCATTCTGACTTCAAGAAATTTTTAGGAGAATGGTCTCTCCCAGAGTGTATATTCCTTTAGCTGAGGCTCTGTAAGAACTCGATCACAAAATCAGAAGGATTGGTTCTACACTAGCCTACAAGAATAACCTGCCAGAGAGTAAAGTGTTAAAGGTTTTACTGTCCACTAATTGCTGGAATATACCTAAGTCCTTCAATATGTTCTCACTGGGACCTGTGGTACCTGCTCAGTACATTGTGCATTGAACCTAGCCCCATGGGACTAGAAGCGTCTCAAGACTAGGGTGAGATGTAAGAAGATCGGGCCCTTTTCCTCTTTTTCCTTTCTTGGATTGTAAGATTTGTGCCGTTATTCAAGGGATTGGATGTTGATGCAGGACAACTCTCTTACTTTTAATTGACCACACTTCAGATGGAGGTTCTTCAGGGACCATCTGTTGCCAAACGGAAACCTAGTCTATCACCCGAGAATCCTTTTCAGGTGATGGGAGATGAACTGGAGTCAACACTTACATGCCTCTTCAGGTGAAAGTGTTATAACATCCTTGTCTTTTAAGCCAACAAACTTTGTTATAGGGACTTCCACACCTCAGAATAAGTCTCCTATTAAAGGACAAGGGTTTGTAAATGTGTAGGAATAGATAAAAAATGTAATTTGTATTTTTCCTAACTATATTGAACAAAGCCGAGTCGTTGAAGTTTTACATCCCATCTCAACCACGCCACAAGTTCCAAGTGAAGGCCAAAATGGAAGCTCGGTATGCTGGCGAGGGGCTGGGCATCCCTGGCATCGGAAAGTACCTACCGACACCTAGTTATAATTTCAACAGCCGAGCTCCAGCTACACCCATGCTGAAAACATACTCCTATTAAAGAGTGGAGGTTTGTTATGAAAAATACAATTTGAAAATTTAAATTTTCAATATTAAACTTACCCGATAATCATGTAGCTGTCAACTCTGTTGCCCGACAGAATTCTATGGAGGGATACGCCAGCTATCACAATACTAGAAGGGGGTGTTCTTACCAGCGCCACCTGTGGCCAGGTACTCAAGTACTTCTTGTTGACACCTCCTCAATTATTCCTCTGTCGTGCTTCTGACAAGACGTTCTGGGATACGCTTATGTTCTTGGAGTATTTTCACGACTTTGGTGAAGTATTTCTCTTTGATTTCGGCTGTCGCTTTACTGGAAACTTCTATTTTAGCTTAGTTAGCTTTTGGAATTAATTTGATTATTTTTGGTGACGAAGAGAGTATGAACTCTCGTTCACCTTTCAATGGCCGACCCTTCCCTTAGACGGAAGTGTTGGTGTCTAAGAGAGTATAGACTCTCTTTCTTAATTTTGCTTAACAAAAGTTATAGATTTATTTTATATCTCTCCGCCTCTTATAGGCCTCTTCGATTAACTTCCTTTTATTATAAACTTATTAATATTAATTTTTATATTTGTTTATATTCGACCTTCCTAATAGTAGGCGGTCTTTTCTTGGTACCGAAGTTAATTATCGTGAGCCCGTCATTTCGGTTTTACCTGTTAACATATTATGCTATTTTAAGGTCTTTGAAAGAATTTCTTTGATAGTCTCGTACTTTTTCAAAGTTGAACTAACGTTTTGTTTGTCTCGGCAGTTGTTGACGTTCAGAACGTTTCAACTTGCACTCTATCGTTACGATAGAGAAAGAATGTTCACGGTTTCACATTGCAGTAAAGAGTAACCGTTTCTAGCGTTTTGTTCATTCTTTCTTAACTTAATGGTTTTGATCCTAATAAGGAACTTTTCGTTTTGGGAAATATTTCAGTTTTTTCCTTTAACAATAATATGTTTTAACGATATATATGATTGGGCTCTTCTCTCAGGTTCTAAGTCAAGAGAGAGAGAGAGAGAGAGAGAGAGAGATAGAGACGGAGGGAGAAAGAGGATAAACGTTTCCCTCAAGCCTGCCAGGCGTACGAGTAACGTCGTTATCGTTTTGCTCTTATCCCTAGTCTCTTTAGGGGAAGAAACTAAACGTTTCTAGAGTGATCTAGTGTTTAGTCTCTTTCCAGCCACTGAATTTTCTTTCATTAGATTTTTCTGTTACATTGTAATTCTGTTTTCGCAATTACTAACTTTTGAGAAGGATAGAATTGCGTGTTTCAGGTACAAACCACTTAAAGTTTCGAGTTCAGTGAAATAAGTGCAAACAGAAATCAAAGTGATAAGTGATTAGCGCAAAGTATGTCAGTGTTATGCGTGAGGGTACTTTTGTGCGCGCCAGTCGTCCTCCCAGTCCGGGACCTCTTGCAAGCTCCCAAGCCCAGGGGAGAAGCAATGTCGAAGGGCATAAGGGTTCGGCAGGCCTTGATCGGCGCACAGAAGTATCCTCGGTGGTTGTGGGCGTGTCTTACCGAGACCGTCACTCCCACCCGCAGACGATTGAGCCCTTATTTTGCTCGTCTGCAGAAGAGATTTAGAGGAGAAAATAAAGGCAGAGTTACGCTGGTCTCAGGTCTCAAGACCTCTTAAACGTAAAGTCCAGACCTATGCCAGACGTACGAAGTAAAGTTCAACAACCCGGATGCAGTCATTGGGTTAGCTCTGTCTCTCCTCAGTCATCAGTTTGTCGGGCTGAGAGTGCGCCTACACTCCCCCCCCCCTATGCTCGCTCCGCCTGATCGCAGTACCACCTGCCAGGCGTACGATGTTGTGGACTCTACTACAGTCCATGCAAGCACAGCTTTCGGACCTGATGCGTGAGTGTCGTGCTGAGAGTGTTGCACCTCCTCCTCCTCCTGCACCGGTGGTGCACCAACCGCCTGCACCCGTTCAGCCTGTGCTGCACCCGCCTGCACCGGTGGTGCACCAACCGGCTGCACCCGTTCAGCCTGTGCTGCACCCGCCTGCACTCGCTGCACCCAGTCGCAACACCATCTGCCAGGCGTACGATGTTGTGGACTCTACTACAGTCCATGCAAGCACAGCTTTCGGACCTGTTGCGTGAGTGTCGGGCTGAGAGTGTTGCACCTCCACCTGCACCCTTTCAGCCTGTGCTCAACCCGCCTGCACTCGCTGCACCCAGTCGCAGCACCATCTGCCAGGCGTACGATGTTGTAGACTCTACTACAGTCCATGCAAGCACAGCTTTCGGACCTGTTGTGTGAGTGTCGGGCTGAGAGTGTTGCACCTCCCCTGCACCCGTTCAGCCTGTGCTCAACCCGCCTGCACTCGCTGCACCCAGTCGCAGCACCATCTGCCAGGCGTACGATGTTGTAGACTCTACTACAGTCCATGCAAGCACAGCTTTCGGACCTGTTGTGTGAGTGTCGGGCTGAGAGTGTTGCACCTCCCCTGCACCCTTTCAGCCTGTGCTCAT
Source organism: Palaemon carinicauda (assembly GCF_036898095.1). Classification (NCBI taxonomy): domain Eukaryota; kingdom Metazoa; phylum Arthropoda; class Malacostraca; order Decapoda; family Palaemonidae; genus Palaemon; species Palaemon carinicauda. The sequence continues at coordinate 137,976,997 of NC_090737.1, forward strand.
CCCGCCTGCACTCGCTGCACCCAGTCGCAGCACCATCTGCCAGGCGTACGATGTTGAACCTCTTTCTGTGTTCGCTGTTCCCAGTGTTGTTCAGCCTCAGCCTTCTTTAAGGCAACCTTCGGTTTGGGATCAGGAGGATTACCCCACTCTTCCTCCTCCTCCCCTGGCTGCTCCACCGGTGGTGCAACTCTCGGTGGAGGTACAACCTCTTCCACCTATGAGTCAGTCTCCTCAGCTGCTGCACCGAGCTCAACCCGTGCACCCTGATCCTGCGCTCCACTCATACCACAGGAACAGGAACTTTCTGCACCTTCCACTGTTGTTGTTCCAGCTCGTTCTGACTCTGCTGTTCAGCATACCTTACCTCCATTTTCTAACCATGGCAAAAATATGAATCATGAGTTATGAATGTAAGGTAAACATTATGTTGATTTTTAAACCCCATGCAAGCATGCATAAAGCACTCTAGCACTGGTCATGGAATTTCTGAGAAATGTTAAACGCCATGCACACGCTCTGCTTTCCTTACAGCAGGCTCTGCTTACTACATGCTCAGCATTCAGCATGCTCTGCATTCAGCATGCTCTGCATACAACATGCTCTGCATACAGCATGCTCTGCATTCAGCATGCTATGCATACAACATGCTCTACATACAGCATGCTCTGCATACAGCATACTCTGCATTCATCATGCTCTGCATACCTTACCGCATGCTTCTCAACATATCTTGGGTTGTTGCCAACTCACTAGACTGTCAAGCAGTTTCATAACGTTGCCTTCTAGTCTGCTGCTTTTGCACCAGTGAACCCTCACTCAGAGAACTTAGCTTTTCTAGGATAAGGTCCCTGTAGATGAGAAAGTTCTTTTCTCCCTCCTTCTGATATTCCCTTGAGGACTCTGTCATTTGGAGGGAGCCTTTAGCTGCATAACCTCTTATGGACTTTTATTTAAGCATAACATGCTTACAGGGAAGGTAATGGTTCCACTTCAGCCGCTAATCCCGTCTGTTACCACACCTGCTCCCATAGACCTTGAGCTGTGTTGCATGACATGCAGTCCAAGCTTAGTCCTTGTTAGAGGATTTTTGTTTACGGAGTCAATGTGTCACGGGGAAGACGTTCAACAACCAACAGAAGGGACTTGTTGTGACGCAGTGCGGCAACCTCAGCAACCCGTTAAGGAGTTGTCTGTACGACCCAGATAGTCTAGACAGATTCGGGTTGTCACTGTACTTCCTCGCTTGCCCATGATTGTCAGTTTACAGACTGTGCAGCAGTATCATGATCTTGTGTCCGGCTCCGTCAGACGACTGGCTTTTAAGAGCTCCCACAAGTCGTCGCTGTCTGGAGATTTTCAAATGGACTATGGATCTGACCAAGGAACTGGGCCTCCTGGTCAATTTTGAGGAGTCTCAGCTCGTTCCATCCCAGACCATTGTTTCCTTGGGTATGGATCTTCAGAGTCGAGCTTTTCGGACTTGTCCGTCGGCCCCAAGGATCTTCCAAGCCCTAGAATGCATCCAGAGCATGCTGAGAAGGAACCGATGCTTAGTCAGGCAGGGGATGAGTCTAACAGGGACACTTTCATCGCTGGCCCTGTTCATCGAGTTAGGGAGACTCCACCTCCGCCCCCTTCAGTATCATCTAGCTGCTCACTGGATAAAGGACATGACGCTAGAGACGGGCTCAGTTCCTGTTTCCGAAGAGATGAGGTCTACTCTAACGTGGTGGAAGGACAGCATTCTTCTCAAGGAAGGTCTACCTTTGGCTGTTCAGACCCCCGACCACCGTCTCTTCTCGGACGCATCGGACACGGGCTGGGGTGCGACACTGGACGGACAGGAATGCTCGGGAACATGGAATCAGGAGCAAAGGACACTTCACATCTATTGCAAGGAGTTGTTGGCAGTTCATCTGGCCTTGATAAACTTCAAGTCCCTCCAGCTTAACAAGGTGGTGGAGGTGAACTCCGACTACACCACAGCCTTGGCTTACATCTCCAAGCAGAGAGGGACTCATTCGAGGAAGTTGTTCAAGATCGCAAGGGACCTCCTCATTTGGTCAAAGATCGAAAGCTCACGCTGGTAACGAGGCTCATTCAGGGCGATATGAATGTCATGGCAGATCGCCTCAGCCGTAAGGGTCAGGTCTTCCCCACAGAGTGGACCCTTCACAAGAATGTTTGCAGCAGACTTTGGGCCCTGTGGGGTCTGCCAACCATAGTTCTATTCGCTACCTCGATGACCAAGAAGCTCCTCTTGTATTGTTCTCCGATTCCAGACCCAACAGCAGTTCGCGTGGATGCCTTTCTGCTGGATTGGTCCCATCTCAACCTGTATGCATTCCCGCCGTTCAAGATTGTCAACAGGGTACTTCAGAAGTTCGCCTCTCACAAAGGGACACGGTTGACGTTGGTTGCTCCCCTCTGACCCGCGAGAGAAGGGTTCACCGAGGTACTGCAATGGCTGGTCGACGTTTCCCAGGACTCTTCCTCCTAGAGTGGACCTTCTGCGTCAACCTCACGTAAAGAAGGTACACCCAAACCTCCACGCTCTTCGTCTGACTGCCTTCAGACTATCGAAAGTCTCTCAAGAACTAGAGGCTTTTCGAAGGAGGCAGCCAGAACGATTGCCAGAGCAAGGACGACATCCACTCTCAGAGTCTATCAGTCTTAATGGGAAGTCTTCCGAAGCTGGTGCAAGGCCAATGCAGTTTTCCTCAACCAGTACCACTGTAACCCAGATTGCTGACTTCCTGTTACATCTAAGGAACGTAAAATCCCTATCAGCTCCTACGATCAAGGGTTACAGAAGTATGTTGGCAGCGGTTTTCCGCCACAGAGGCTTGGATCTTTCCTCCAACAAAGATCTACAGGACCTCCTTAGGTCTTTTGAGACCTCAAAGGAACGTCGGTTGTCCACTCCAGGCTGGAATCTAGACGTGGTCCTAAGGTTCCTAATGTCATCAGGATTTGAACCGTTCCAATCAGCCTCTTTTAAGGACCTCACATTAGAAACTCTTTTCCTCGTGTGCTTAGCAACAGGTAAAAGAGTAAGTGAGATCCACGCCTTCAGCAGGAACATAGGTTTCACATCTGAAACGGCTACATGTTCCTTGCGGCTCGGTTTTTTTTTTTTGGCTAAAACGAGCTTCCTTCCCGTCCTTGCCCTAAGTCGTTCGAGATCCCAAGCCTGTCCAACATGGTGGGGAACGAACTAGAGAGAGTACTTTGCCCTGTTAGAGCTCTTAAGTTCTATTTAAGAAGGTCAAAACCATTACGAGGACAATCAGAAGCCTTATGGTGTGCTATCAAGAAGCCTTCTCTACCAATGTCTAAGAACTCAGTTTCTTACTACATCAGGCTTCTGATTAGAGAAGCAAATTCTCATCTGAAGGAAGAAGACCTTGCTTTGCTGAAGGTAAGGACACATGAAGTGAGAGCTGTGGCTACTTCAGTGGCCTTCAAACAGAACCGTTCTCTGCAGAGTGTTATGGATGCAACCTATTGGAGAAGCAAGTCAGTGTTCGCATCATTCTATCTCAAAGATGTCCAGTCTCTTTACGAGTACTGCTACACCCTGGGTCCATTCGTAGCAACGAATGCAGTAGTAGGCGAGGGCTCAGCCACTACATTCCCATAATTCCATAACTTTTTAACCTTTCTCTTGAATACTTTTTATGGGTTGTTCGGTAGGCTAAGAAGCCTTCCACATCCTTGTTGATTTGGCGGGTGGTCAATTCTTTCTTGAGAAGCGCCGAGGTTAAAGGTTGTGATGAGGTCCTTTAGTATGGGTTGCAGCCCTGTATACTTTAGCACCTTTGGGTTGATTCAGCCTCCAAGAGGAACGCTGCGCTCAGTAAGGAAGACGAACTTAAAAAAGAGACAGAGTAACGGTTCAATTCGACTTCCTTACCAGGTACTTATTATTTCATTGTTATTTGAGATAACTGTTATATGAAATATGGGATACTTAGCTATCCTTTAATCTTGTACACTGGTTTTCACCCACCCCCCTGGGTGTGAATCAGCTACATGATTATCGGGTAAGTTTAATATTGAAAAATGTTATTTTCATTAGTAAAATAAATTTTTGAATATACTTACCCGATAATCATGATTTAATTGACCCTCCCTTCCTCCCCATAGAGAACCAGTGGGACCGAGGAATAATTGAGGAGGTGTCAACAAGAAGTACTTGAGTACCTGGCCACAGGTGGCGCTGGTAAGAACACCCCCTTCTAGTATTGTGATAGCTGGCGTATCCCTCCATAGAATTCTGTCGGGCAACAGAGTTGACAGCTACATGATTATCGGGTAAGTATATTCAAAAATTTATTTTACTAATGAAAATAACATTTTTTCCTGTTGTAGTTACGATGCAGCAGTATCTAGAGGGGAAATTTTGACAAGCCATCAGTTGGAGGAGATGGAGGCTTGCTTTTCCTGTTTGCCAAGCTTGAACAGTGCTTGTCAGGAGGAAGATCAAACAAACACTATATCATCAGAGGAAAAGGAAAGACTAGAGTCTCAGCTAGAAATCTTAACAAGGAGGAAAAATCAGTTAAGGTACGTGCTGAAGTATGGTAAGCGATAGTCTGTATAGTATTCACTTAACCCTTTTACCCCCAATGCTATTTGGAACTTTCCAACCCTTAACCCCCAGGCATTTTTTTCTTTCAAGCACATTTTGCTATATATTTTTTTTTAGATTGCTCTAACAGCCTTAATTTTCATCATAGAGAGGTCAGGTTGGTCTCATTATTTTGGAAAATGCCTGAAGTTTCTCGTAAAGTTATCAAAAATATGCAAAAAAATATAAACAGTTTTTTGCAAGGACGTACCGGTACGTCCATGAGTGTAAAGGGATGAGTTTTGTGAAACGTACCAGTACGTCCATTGGGGGTAAAAGGGTTAATATCCAAAATATTTTATCCTTTGTTAATGTCTTGAAATTGAAGGTGAACAGAATGATGAATCTGTAGATATGTTTCAGGGTCTAAAAGTAATTAAGTGAAGATTGTATAGAATTTAGAATTTGTATTATCATAAGAAAGTAGTTCTTGTATATAACTATTGTACTCTCCAGTATGCTTTAGCCATCTGACTATTACATTCTGTAACTTCCTCGATTTAGTGCCATCAATGTTCTTAAAGCTTGAAGATAAAAAGTTTCTTTCATACCGAACTATGGAGTAAATTTTGACTACTTTTTATTATTCTTATTATTTATTAAGCTACAACCCTAGTTGGAAAAGCAGGATGCTATAAGCCCAGGGGCTCCAACAAGGAAACTAGTCCAGCGAGGAAAGGAAAAAAGGAAAAATAAAATATTTTAAGAAGAGTAAAATTAAAATAAATATCTCCTATATAAACTATATAAACTTTACCCAAACCAGAGGAAGAGAACGTAAGAAATTGGTGAGAGTTTAATATTAAGAGATTTTCAACTGTTTTTAAAGTTAGGCTTGGCAAAATCATTTAGGAATACAGGTAGTAATTAATTTGTTAGTTTTTTAGCTATTTATCACCAATTAGCTTTAGTTTTCTGATTGCCTGCTTTTAAATACTGTAGCCTTATTCTCCAAAGTACAATGCTTGTTTTTATAACTGGTTGTTCTAATACTGCTTTTAATAGAAAAAAATTGTAAAGCTTATTGTGTTTCATGACTAGCACACACAAAATGGAGTTAAGAGAAGACGTGTATTCTGCAAGCGAAAGGGTAAAAGAAGCTGAAGCAGCTTTTAAAGACCAACAAGAAACGCTGATAAATATCAGTCGCCATCTCTCGGAGTCTCACACGAACCTAGCCACAAGTTTAGACAGACTTTCAGAAATCTTTATCAATTTTAACAAGATGGTAAGTACCTGGTATTTAAATTTCTGTTATCCCTTTTTTATGTTGATGTTGTTGATCTTAGAATTTTCAATATTAAACTTAGCCGGTGATTATATAAGCTGCAGCTCTGCTGCTCAACAGAAAAACTCTACGTTCAAAATCCGCCAGCGATCGCTATGCAGGTAGGGGGTGTACTTCAACAGCGCCATCTGTCGTGCAGGTACTCAGTACTCAATGTAAACACAGAACTCAATTTTCTCTCTGTCGTGCCACCGGCAAGACCTACTAAATTCGCTGTTGCTAACTGGATTGGTTTTCACAACTTTTTGGTGAAGTACACGTTTCTAGTTTTGAGCTTTCGCTTTGCAGGCTTTATCTTCAATACATCCTTGCATTCTTTTGTTGATATCGGATTATTTGTTGATGACTTTGGATAGTTTTTGAATTCCCCTTTGACTAATTCAAAATGGCTGACCCTTCTCAAGTCCCTAAATTCAGGAAGTGTAATGCTAGGGACTGTTCAAGGCGTCTTCCGAAGGCCTCTATCGATCCTCGCACCGTTTGTTCCAATTGTCGGGATAAAACCTGTCAATTGGAAGATCAATGTGAGGAATGCGTTGGGCTTTCGGAATTCGATTTTATCGAATTCTAGAAATATACACGTAGGCTAGAGAGAGATAGAGTCAGGAGAAGTTCATCTCGCTCCGCTGAATTTTCCTCTCCTCATGCCCCACAACCTATTCCTTCCCCTGTAGTGGTTGCTCCTGATCCCCCTTCTTGCACTCAAGAACCCTCGATGGCAGATATGATGCGTGCCATCCAAGCTCTGGGTGAGAGAGTCGAGTCCTTGGCTAGTGACCGTAACCAGCTCATGGCAGACGTCAAGGAGCTGAAGTGTAAGAGTGCAGTGGGTAGTGATAAAGTGAGTGGTAGTGTTGTGGATAGTGTTGCGCTTGAGGGTTCGTCTGTTCGTGCCTGTCGTCCTCCCAGTCCGGGACCTCTTGCAAGCTCCCAAGCCCAGGGGAGAAGCAATGTCGTACGACCAAAGGGTTCGAGAGGCTTTAATCAGCGAACAGACGTTCCCTCCGTGGTTTCGGGCGTATCTACCCAAGATCGCCCCACCCACACGAAGACGAGAGAGCCCATTTATTCCTCGTCTGCGGAAGAGGTTTCTCGTAAGAAACCATGGACCAAGGTCTCGCGGCCTCTTAAGCGCAAGTCGGTCCCTTCCGCGCAAGTCCAATGGCCCAGTTGTAGCCACTGGGTCAGTTCGGACTCGCTGCAGTCTTCCGACGACTGCTCACCTCCTAAGAGAGGCAAAGCGGTACCGCATCAGGCAGTAACACCGTCTGTTGCCGCACCTGCTCCTGTAGACCCTAAGTGGTCTTTGCTGCAGACCATGCAGTCACAGTTAACGTCATTGATGCAGGACTTTCGTGCGGAGAAGGTTGACGCTGCACCAACCTCTAGCCTACAACCACCCACGGTTGTGCGTCCGGTGGACGCTGAGGCTACCTTCTCCCGCACTCCAGCTGTGAGAGTCCCGCCACCCATGCGTTCCAGTGTACCCTGCCAGCCGCATGTTGACGTTCAGCGACGCACGGAACCTTCCGTTGACGTTCGCGAGGTACAACAACAGTCTAAGTTGTTTTGTTTTGACGCGGTGCGTCAACCTCCGCAACCCAGTGTGGTTACCTCTACTCGCCCACATCAGACTAGACAGTCTGGAGTAGACGCTTTGCATCCCCGCGCTGCTATGGTTGTTGCCAGTTCACAGACTGGGCAACAGTTCCATGACGTTGCGTCCGGTTCAGTCACGCGTGCACCCGTGCTGCCGGACTCAGCTGACCAGCCGATTCCTACTCCTTTGCCGCTTCCTCCTCAATTTTCAGATGATGGACTCTCTGATGATGACGACGCTGCACACATTGACGACCCGCATACGGACATCGACGAACCCAAGACCACGCAACCCTCTTTGGACTTTAGAAAAGTTCTTGCTCTGTTCAAAGAGATGTATCCTGATCAGTTTGTGTCTGCGGCTCCACGCTCTCCTCCGTCAGAGTTTGCTTTAGGCACGCAGTCATCCGCGCCTGCCTTTACGAAACTCGTCCTCGCCCGCTCGTCCAAGAGAGCTTTACGAGTTTTAGGAGATTGGATGCAGTCCAAAAAGAACCTAGGGAAGACAGCATTTACGTTTCCCCCTGCGAGACTCTCTTCCAGATCGAGCGTCTGGTATGCCACGGGAGAAGTTCTCGGCTTGGGAGTTCCTGCCTCTGCCCAGGGTGACTTCTCAAGTCTAGTAGACTCTCCCCGCAGGCTAGCCATGAGACGCTCCAAGATATGTTGGTCTCCTTCAGACTTAGACCATCTGTTGAAAGGAGTGTTTAGAGCCTTCGAGGTCTTTAACTTTTTGGACTGGTGTCTGGGAGCTTTGAGCTGGAAGATCTCCCCTTCTGACAAGGAAGCTTCCTCGCTCATTATGTCCTGCATGGACAAGGCCATACGTGACGGATCCAGTGAGCTTGCGGCTTCGTTCGTATCCGGGGTCCTCAAGAAACGGGAAAACATTTGCTCTTTCCTGTCAGCTGGAGTAACACCGTGTCAGAGATCGGAACTTCTTTTTGCTCCTCTCTCAAAGTGCCTTTTCCCAGAGGACTTGATAAAGGAGATTGCTGCCTCCTTGATTCAGAAAGACACCCATGACCTGGTTGCGTCCTCTGCCCGCAAAGCCACCCCTTTGCCTACCTTGTCTAGACCCAGGATGGACTCTCCAGCGTCCAGATTCATTCCGCCCTTTCGTGGCAGAGCCTCCAGCAGAGGAGGTGCTCGTGCCGAAGGGAGACGTGGGAAGAAGAAAGGTACCAAGTCCTTTAGAGGCAGAGTCTGACTGCCACCTTCTTCAGACAGCAGTGGGAGCCAGACTCAAGAACTTCTGGCAGACCTGGGAGAAAAGGGGCGCAGATGCACAATCTGTGAAGTTGCTCAGAGAAGGGTACAAGATCCCGTTTGTACGCAAACCCCCTCTAGCAACGTCTCCCATCGATCTCTCTCCCAGGTACAGAGAGGAAGACAAGAGACTAGCTTTGAAGCAGGAGGTGTCTCTCTTACTAGAAAGGGGAGCGGTAGTCAAAGTCCGGGACCATCAATCCCCGGGCTTCTACAACCGTCTCTTCTTAGTGGTAAAGAAGACAGGAGGGTGGAGGCCGGTGCTAGACGTCAGTGCGCTGAATGTCTTTGTCACAAAGCAGACGTTCGCCATGGAGACCACAAAGTCCGTTCTAGCAGCGGTCAGGAAGGAAGACTGGATGGTCTCTTTAGACCTAAGGGACGCATACTTTCACGTCCCCATCCACCCAGAATCCCAACCTTTTCTGAGATTCGTTTACGAAAAGGTTGTCTACCAATTTCAAGCCCTGTGCTTTGGCCTAAGCACAGCTCCTCTTGTGTTTACGAGGCTGATGAGGAATATTGCCAAATTCCTGCATTTAGCGGATATCAGAGCCTCCCTCTATTTGGACGACTGGCTTATAAGAGCTTCTTCCAGTCGTCGCTGTCTGGAGAATCTAAAGTGGACTCTAGATCTGATCAAGGAATTGGGTCTCCTGGTCAATATGGAAAAGTCCCAACTGGTCCCATCCCAAACTATAGTATATTTAGGGATGGAGATTCACAGTCAAGCTTTTCGGGCTTTTCCGTCGACCCCCAGAACAAGTCAAGCCCAGGTATGCATCCAGAACATGCTAAAGAAGGAACAGTTCGTTTCGTTAGGGAGACTACACCTCCGTCCCCTTCAATTTCACCTAGCTGTTTACTGGAAAAAGGACAAGACGCTAGAAGCGGTCTCGATCCCCATTTCCGAGAAGATGAAGTCGTCACTGACTTGGTGTAAGGACAGTATCAACCTCAGAGAGGGTCTGCCCCTGGCTGTTCAGACCCCCAACCACGTTCTCTTCTCGGACGCATCGGACACGGGCTGGGGTGCGACATTAGACGGTCGGGAATGTTCGGGAACTTGGAACTCGAATCAAAGAACGTTACATATCAACTGCAAGGAGCTACTGGCAGTTCATCTGGCCTTGAAAAGCTTAAGTCCCTCCTTCAAGGCAAAGTGGTGGAGGTGAACTCGGACAACACCACGGCCTTGGCGTACATCCCCAAGCAAGGAGGGACCCATTCTATGACGTTATACGAGATCGCAAGGGACCTCCTCACCTGGTCAAAAGATCTAAACCTTTCTCTAGTAACGAGGTTCATCCAAGGCGACATGAATGTCATGGCGGATTGCCTCAGTCGGAGGGGTCAAATCATTCCAACAGAATGGACCCTACACAAGGATGTGTGCAAGAGACTATGGGCCACATGGGGCCAACCTACCATAGATCTCTTCGCAACCTCGATGACCAAGAGGCTCCCAATATATTGCTCACCAATCCCGGACCCAGCAGCAGTTCATATAGATGCCTTTCTACTGGATTGGTCCCATCTAGACCTTTATGCATTCCCCCCGTTCAAGATTGTCAACAAGGTACTGCAGAAGTTCGCCTCTCACGAAGGGACAAGGTTGACGTTAGTTGCTCCCCTCTGGCCCGCGAGAGAATGGTTCACCGAGGTACTTCAGTGGCTGGTGGACGTTCCCAGAACTCTTCCTCTAAGAGTGGACCTTCTACGTCAGCCACACGTAAAGAAGGTACACCCAGGCCTCCACGCTCTTCGTCTGACTGCCTTCAGACTATCGAAAGACTCTCTAGAGCTAGAGGCTTTTCGAAGGAGGCAGCCAGGGCGATTGCTAGAGCAAGGAGGACATCCACTCTTAGAGTCTACCAGTCGAAGTGGGAAGTCTTCCGAAACTGGTGCAAGTCAGTATCAGTATCCTCGACCAGTACCTCTGTAACCCAAATAGCTGACTTCCTATTATACCTGAGGAAAGAAAGATCTCTTTCAGCTCCCACTATCAAAGGTTACAGAAGCATATTGGCAGCAGTCTTCCGTCACAGAGGCTTAGATCTTTCCAACAACAAAGATCTACAGGACCTCCTTAAGTCTTTTGAGACCACGAAGGAGCGTCGTTTGGCTACACCTGGTTGGAATTTAGACGTGGTACTAAGATTCCTTATGTCAGAAAGGTTTGAGCCACTACAATCAGCCTCCTTTAAAGATCTCACTTTAAAGACTTTTCCTGGTTTGCTTAGCCACAGCTAAAAGAGTCAGTGAGATTCACGCCTTCAGCAGGAACATCGGATTTTCATCTGAAACGGCTACATGTTCTTTACAGCTTGGTTTTTTAGCCAAAAACGAGCTACCTTCTCGTCCTTAGCCGAAATCGTTCGATATTCCAAGCCTTTCAAATATGGTTGGAAATGAACTAGAAAGAGTCTTATGCCCTGTTAGAGCTCTTAAGTTCTATTTAAGACGAACTAAACCTTTACGAGGACAGTCAGAAGCTTTATGGTGTTCTATTAAGAAACCTTCTTTGCCTATGTCAAAGAATGCAGTATCCTATTATATCAGACTGTTGATACGAGAAGCTCATTCCCATCTGAATGAGGAAGACCATGCTTTGCTGAAGGTAAGGACACATGAAGTTAGAGCTGTCGCAACTTCAGTGGCCTTTAAACAAAATAGATCTCTGCAGAGTATAATGGACGCAACCTATTGGAGAAGCAAGTCAGTGTTCGCGTCTTTTTATCTTAAAGATGTCCAGTCTCTTTACGAGAACTGCTACACCCTGGGACCATTCGTAGCAGCGAGTGCAGTAGTGGGTGAGGGCTCAACCACTACATTCCCCTAATTCCATAACCTTTTTTAATCTTTCTCTTGAAATGTTTTTTATTGTTGTTTTTGGGTTGTCCGGAAGGCTAAGAAGCCTTTCGCATCCTGGTTGATTTGGCGGGTGGTCAAATTCTTTTCTTGAGAAGCGCCTAGATTAGAGGTTTTGATGAGGTCCTGTAGTATGTGTTGCAACCCTTGATACTTCAGCTCCTAGGAGTCGCTCGGCATCCTAAGAGGATCGCGAGGCTCAGTAAGGAAGACGTACTTAAAAAGGCAGAGTAATTGTTCAAGTCGACTTCCTTACCAGGTACTTATTTATTTTATGTTTAGTTATTTTGAATAACTGCTAAAATGAAATACAAAATCCTTAGCTCATAATGTAAACAATTAATGCTGGTCTCTACCCACCCCCCTGGGTGTGAATCAGCTTATATAATCACCGGCTAAGTTTAATATTGAAAAATGTTATTTTTATAATAAAATAAATTTTTGAATATACTTACCCGGTGATTATATATTAAAGGACCCTCCCTTCCTCCCCAATAGAGACCCAGTGGACCGAGGAGAAAATTGGGTTCTGTGTTTACATTGAGTACTGAGTACCTGCACGACAGATGGCGCTGTTGAAGTACACCCCCTACCTGCATAGCGATCGCTGGCGGATTTTGAACGTAGAGTTTTTCTGTCGAGCAGCAGAGCTGCAGCTTATATAATCACCGGGTAAGTATATTCAAAAATTTATTTTATTATAAAAATAACATTTTTTTCTTGTCGTTTATGCAAGTTATTGAAGGTCTAATGTCAGCTTATATTTTTTGGCCTTATCATTTAGACTATCAAAATCTATCGATTTTAATCTTTAGCGGATTTATCCTTTGCAACTCACTGATAATTGGAAACTTCTGCTTGGATGTTTGACCTTACAGTTCATAGGAAATATATAAATAAAGGGTGCATTTTTTTTATACTATAATTTCACACACTGTTTATGATAGTTTTTCTTTTAATCGTACTTTACCGTAAACATTAACCCTTTTACCCCCAATGCTATTTCGAACTTTCCAACCCTTAACCCCTAGGCGTTTTTTCTTTTTCAAGCACGTTTTGCTATATTTTTTTTTTTAGATTGTGCTGACAGCCTTAATTTTCGTCATAGAGAGGTCGAGTTGGTCTCATTATTTTGGAAAATGTCTGAAGTTTCTCATGAAGTTATCTAAAATATGCCAAAAAAAAAAAATGCAAATAGCAGCTTTTTGCAACAATGTACCGTACCGGTACATGGGGGTTCAGGGATGAGCTTTGTGAAACGTACCAGTACGTCCATTGGGGGTAGAAGGGTTAAGAGGGCATGAAATTGTCTCACAAAGTCTTTGTCCCAGGGGCTAGGTTATATAATTGAAATTCATAAATACTATCCTGTGCACTAAGACATTCACAAAAATAATCAGGAAAGTGAGAGTATTTTAGTGCATGCATAAAACTAAGTTCAAGTAACTAATGGCAAAGTCACGGTATATTTCTGCACAACTAACTTCAGTACTTTATTTATCCTTACTATTTGCACACAGTTTGTACTTATTTTCATTTTCTTCCGTACAAGTACATGTATATCACAGTACAGTAACTAAATTATTATAATGTTGCTTTAAATAAACTGGTGGGTTTGGAATAATGAAAGGTTTTGCTTTTAATTTAAGTTTCCTTTACATTATATACTGTTACCAGTTTAATTTCACATCAAAGTATTTAGTAAGCTGCAATGTAATATTGATTAAAGAGATGTATCTTTCATCTACAGTATGATACATGGTACAGTATATTTTGCTTGGTTGTGAAACATACTCTGTTAGGTTTTCAATAAAGAGAAGTCCGGGCTATCAGTTATTTCTGTTAAATAATTTATGATAAGATGATCCTTTTTGTTATGTTTTTTTAATAATTCTAACTTTATAATTATTTTTGCGCCATTCTGTATTCTCCCGCAGACCGAAGAAGACGCAAGATTCATCACACAGCTGAACCTCGACGAGTGGCATCAAGAGGAAACCAAGTTTACGGACATGTTGAAAGTCTACATAAAAAAGCAGTTCAGAGAAGTAGGTGCAAAAGTTTCTCTGAGTTATGAATTATATCTTTAGAGTTTCACAGTATTTTTATATCTACAGTATTTGCAAAAAAGTTCCCAACTTACGTTTGGAGATAAAAACACAAAGTCAACTGAAAATAGCACAGATAAGATAACAGAATACTGTAATAAAAACATTATTATATCATTTAATACAGTAAGCAAAAAAAGGTTTTTAACCCTTTTACCCCCAATAGACGTACTGGTACGTTTCACAGAACTCATCCCTTTACCCCCATGGACATACCGGTACGTCCTTGCAAAAAACTACTATTTGCATTTTTTTGCATATTTTTGATAACTTTATGAGAAACTTCAGGCATTTTTCAAAATAATGAGACCAACCTGACCTCTATATGATGAAAATTAAGGCTGTTAGAGCAATTTAGAAAAAAAATATATTGCAAAATGTGCTTGAAAGAAAAAAATGCTTGGGGGTTAAGGGTTGGAAAGTTCCAAATAGCTTGGGGGTAAAAGGGTTAATAACCTGATATTTATTCCATATGAACGCAACTATTTATTGACTTCTGTAGCTGGAAATCATAGGCATGGAATTCAGGTTAGGCCTACCCTAGTCCAAAATGTAACAAAATTGTACTGGCAAACAGCTTCTTGAAACCAATTAAGTTTGTAAGATGAGGAAATTCTGTATTTATTCAGTTGTTATTATTATTATTATTATTATTATTATTATTATTATTAATTTTTTCATTTATTATTATTATTATTATTATTAATTTTATTATTATTATTTTTATTAGTAATATTATTATCATTATTATTAGTATTGTTATTATTACTACAGTATTATTATTATTATTATTATTTATGTTATTATTATTAATGTTATTATTATTATTATTATTATTATTACTATTATTATTACTATTATTATTTTTATTATTATTATTATTATTATTATAATTATCATTATTATTATCATTATTATTATTATTATCCTTATTATTATTATTGGTGTTATTATTAAAGTTTAAACATTATATTAGAGTTTATGGTATGTTTTTAAGTATCGATTCTGAATTAGTTTATCTGTATTTTAGAGATACAGCATGTTACGGTTTCAGTAATCAGGCAAACTTTTACATCGAGGTACATTATTTTGTACTGTAATCAGTAAAACCATAAACTTATTTGAATGTTGAGAATATTCTGTATCGCTTCCAGAATAAAAACAAAACGGAAGGCAACAAAATTTCCTTAACAGCCAATATTTTTTTATTAAGAGTTTAAATTAATTAATTTATATATATATATATATATATATATATATATATATATATATATATATATATATATATATACAGTATATCCTTTGTGGTTAGGTTCGTAATGAACATACAATTATTTCCACAATTTGTACCCGATATTCATGGGTACGATAATTTTTAAGATAAATTGAAGTATTTTTATATATACCCAGTATTCACGGACGTTCCAGCCTGCCCCTGCACTTTTAATAGTTTCAAGCTAAACTCCAAGAACAGGTATTTTCTTCGTTAAGGAATGATGTTATTTTGGCGAGCTGGGTAGGATGAAGCCACGCACGTTCCTTAGTCCATGCACCAGCTCAGCTTCCTCTGAGAAACAAATGGCTTTATTAGCAATTAGATAAAACATTTTGTATTTTTTAGAGATTGTCAATTATCTTCCTTCTTTAAAAGAATAGTATTTGAAGCTTGGGTAAGTTTAGAAATACTGTACATACTGTACATACATATACCAGGGCACTTCCCCCAATTTTGGGGGGTAGCCGACATCAACAAATGAAACAAAACAAAAAGGAGACCTCTACTCTCTACGTTCCTCTCAGCCTGACAAGAGACTCCCAAAATTGGGGAAAGTGCCATGATAGATAGATAGATTTCAAAACTCATCTTCTTTCATTTATTAGTTGTTTTAAAATGCTGTCTTTTCATGTCAGTCTCTCATTTACAGGGTGTTAAGATGGTAGCTGGAATAGAGGATTCTTCTGAATATTGTCTCCTGGATACAGATAATTTGGATCTCCATTTGGTTCGAGGAGCCGGAAAGTTAGAGTACATCCAAAATGTGAATGAACTGAATAGACTGGATGGACTGTAAGTGTCAAATGTTGATGTGTTTTAGGATTGTATTATAATTTATAGTTCAGAGGCCAGGCACTGTGATCGTTGAAGTCATTCAGAGCTTCAGTAGATATTTAAATTCGTGAAAATGTTAACCCTTTTACCCCCCAAAGGACGTACTGGTACGTTCCACAAAACTCATCCCTTTACCCCCATGGATGTACCTGTACGTCCTTGCAAAAAAATGCTATAAAATTTTTTTTTTCATATTTTTGATAATTTTTTGAGAACATTCAGGCATATTCTAAGAGAATGAGACCAGCCTGACCTCTCTATGACAAAAATTAAGGCTGTTATAGCAATTTAAAAAAATATACTGCAAAATGTGCTGTGGAAAAAATAACCCCTTGGGGGTTAAGAATTGCAAATTTCCAAAGAGCCTGGGGTTAAAGGGTTAAAACATTTAAAAACTTCATTTACTCATAACTGCAAGTCTTTCATCATCATCATTATCATCTTTTAAAGTTAAGGAATACAGGTAGTAATTAATTTGTTAGTTTTTTTTTAGCTATTTATCACCAACTAGCTTTAGTTGTCAGGTTCCCTACTTTTAAATACTGTAGCCTTATTCACTAGAGTACAATGCTTGTTTTTATGACTGGATGTTCTAATACTGCTTTTAATAGAATATAATTGTAAAGCTTTTTGTGTCTTGACTAGCACACACAAAATGGAATTAAGAGAAGGGCCTCAAGTTAGATTTCGCCAGTTGTGTATCTTGAGCTTTTGAATTAATACTTTTCCATTCATCATCTCCTCCTTCATAGTCCTCAGCCATGTAGGCCTGGGTCTTCCAACTCTTCTAATGTCTTTCACACATTTGAAATGAATTGATTAGAAATCAAAGTAAGTTGAATTTCATTAAAAATATCAACTTTAAGTAAATTTCCCAGCAAGAGCATCTACATCAACATTCTGGTGCTGATTTACAAATTTTGACAGCAAACCAGATTGTACTTAATCGACAGTAATGTCACAATGTGCATTTACTCTTAATCCATTATGGTTTGGAACACGTCATTTGTGTAGAAAAACATAATCAGTTCTTGCTTCATGCATTGGATCTCACTATTAATGTATAATTTACAGTAATGTTCTTTTGATTGCAGTAAATTTACATGTACAATATTTGCACAATGGATCATTATTGTTATTATTATTTAACCAGACTGAGATGGACCTTTTTTGCAGTTATAATAATTCAAGAGTGGAAATTTTTTCAAGAGTAAATAACTGGTAGATTACAGTACAGTCAGACCTTAGTACTGTATTTGCGGAACTTTCTGCCTTGAAAGAAAGGACAAAAGTATTCTTTGTTTTATAAGACCAAATATAGGAAAGCATTCACAGTTATATAACACCAAATAGAGCATACAAAAAGCCATAACAGTATTACATGAGGATTTATGTAACACCAAATACAGCATAGCATACTCATTTATGTAACAGGGGAGAAGCTGAGACTGATATTAGTATATTAAGTGAATTTTAAACCTCTTTTGAACACTGCAATGACTTCTTGTCTGTCTTTTCTATCTTCTTCTTCTACTTCTTCTTCTTCTTCTTCTTCTTCTTCTTCTTCTTCTTCTTCTTCTTCTTCTTCTTTTCCCACTTCTATGTGGGGTCAATGTTTCTGGTCAGCTTTCTCCATCTACCTCTGTCCCACACCTCATCACCGGTACTGTATACTGCATATCCATAATTATATTATATCAAACCAATAACAGGTCTTGTCTTTTCTATCAAGAAAATATAATATAATTATGGGTATACAGTATACAGTACCCATAAAAATTACTTTATGAAATGCTAGTCACTTCCCTTGAATAATGAAACTAGTGAATATCAACTTAAAATTTCACAAACTCATTTTTCCTCTTGGTAAGGGTAGAAGAGACTCTTTAGCTATGGTAAGCAGCCCTTTTAGGAGGACATTCTAAAATCAAACCATTGTTCACTGGCCTTGGATAGTGCCATAGCCTCTGTACCATGGTCTTTTGCTGTCTTGGGTTAGAGTTCTCTTGCTTGAGGGTACACTCGGGCACACTATTCTATCTTGTTTCTCTTCCTCTTGTTTTTTTTCCTAAGTTTTTATAGTTTATATATGAAATATTTATTTTAATGTTGTTACTGTTCTCAAAATATTTTATATTTATTGTTACTTGTAGCTTTCTTATTTCTCTTCCTCACTGGGCTATTTTCCCTGTTGGAGCCCTCGGGCTTATAGCATTCTGCATTTCCAACTAAGGTTGTAGCTTAGCAATTATTAATGATAATAATAATAATAATTAGAACCATCTGGATGTTTAGACGGTATTATTCCCTTTTATCAGGTTACGTCAGACGGAGGAAAGACGTCTGGATGGACTGATTTTGCAAGCAAGACGGCAGGCAGAGGTTGAGGAGGCTAACCGACTTCTGGCGGCAATTCACAGGAAAAAATTTCCGACAGCATCACCCATGATACAGTAAATTTCAGGTTTTTGTGGATTAAAGGTTTAAAAGTAACTCGTAAGTAACAGAGGCAATGAATGAATAATTTGAAGTTCTCTGGGATCCTGACATAGCAGAGGCAAGAAATAGGGCAGTGCCATAATGACCATACTACATATGCATATAATTAGTACCTAAGGTAGTACCAGGGAAAGCCAGGCAGTGGATGGTAGTGACTCATTAGCTAGACCTGCAGTATAACTCTGTTCACAAAATGTAGCTCACATGGACAGTTAGATTGTGTCCGCTTCTAATGACCTTCTCCCAAATTTGGAACCAGATATATTATCCACTAGGCCTTACAACTCCTCAGATGCATTTTATGCCTGGAAGTCTCATCCAATGTTTATTTGTTCCGACACAGATACAAACCTTCGCTATCATTTATCTTGCATATATTTGAGTGTGTATATGTATAAATAAAAATATACGTTGTTAGATACGTGTAACTTTAATTGCTGTTGACATCGTATCCAACTGCCTTCGCCGTAGGGAAATGTCATTGCCGCCCTTCCCTGGGACTGACGGGTGGCAGGTTCTCAACACTGCCGTGTGTTTGTTTCATTACAGAATTAAAGTGTATAACAGTTCAGCTCCCTTTCGAGGAATTATCTTACGAGGAGGTGACTTATTCCCCGAATAGTGTGTTTTGTGCTACGGAGCATGAATTGTAATTGATAACAACTTCCTTTTATTTTTTTTCACAGGTAGCAGCGACGTAGAACACAAGGCCGAGTGCAACGGCCGCCCTGTTCGTTATTCTGCGCTCCATGTGGTAGCTCGTGAGCTGTCCTCATTATGAGGTAGCATTTACTGTCAACTTTCAACTTGATGTTCCTCCTCTGAGGGGAACTTCTCTCTGAGAGAGAGAAGGTGATTTTAGTTTACGCCTATGCTTTTTTCCGTAGAGCTGGGAGAAAGCTTTACTTAGGCTATGTCCTCTTACGGGAGGACTTCTCTCTCGTTCTCGAGAGAGATTTTTACACCTACGCTTTTTTCCCATAGAGCTGGGAGAAAGCTTGTCTTAGGCGATGTCCTCCTTCTGGAAGACTTTTCTCTCATTCGTGGGAGAGAGTTCTTACGCCTACGCTTTTTTCCCATAGAACTGGGAGAAAGCTTGTTTTAGGCGATGTCCTCCTTCGGGAGGACTTCTCCCTCTTTCGCGCGAGAGATATTTTACGCCTACGCTTTATTCCCATAGAGCTAGGAGAAAGGTTGTTTTAGGCGATCTCCTTCGGGAGAACTTCCCTCTCTTTTGCGAGAAATAACTTGTAGGAGCTTGCTGATCCACCAGGGGCGGTGGCAGAGCTTACTCCGATGCAGGTTATCCCTTCGGGGGAACGAGTCTCTCGTCCTCGAGAGAAGACCGCCTCTGGGCATCGGCGGTTCTCCGTTACGCTTATGGTTCTCCTTCAGGGGCAGAGCGAGAGCCTTCTCTTAAGCGACATTCTCCTTCAGGAGAACAAACCTCTTATGCGGAGGTGTTATCTTGAACCTTCGTCATGTTGATCTTGCGGGGTCTCATGACAGTAGGAGTCCTTCGGGACTCTGCTCGAAACCTTCGGGTTTCAGTTACGCTGAACCTTCGGGCTCTCGTAACGATGGTAACGTTGAGCCTTCGGGAACTTGTGCTATCAATCACGCTGACCTTTCGGGGTCTCGTGATAGAGGAACCTTGGTTCCTCGTTACGCTGATCCTTCGGGGTCTCTTAACATTAGTTATGCTGAACCCTTGGGCTCTCGTAACTTTAGTCACACTAACACTCTGGTGTGTCGTGACAGGGAAACTGCGGTTTCTCGTTACGCTGACCCTTCGGGGTCTCGTAACATCAATTACTTTGAACCCTAGGGCTCTCGTAACTTTAGTCACTGACACTTCGGTGTTTTGTGACAGGGAAACTTCGGTTTCTCGTTACGCTGACCTTCGGGGTCTCGTAACATTAGTTACGCAGAACCCTTGGGCTCTCGTAACTTTAGTCACTCCAACACTTCGGTGTTTAGTGACAGGGAAACTTCGGTTTCTCGTTGCGTTGACCCTTTGGGTTTGCGCAACACAGTTCACGCTGAACTTTCTCTGTTTCTCGTGACCTGAGTCATTCTTTTTATGGTAGAGAGTTTTCAAACTCTCATTGTGTTGATCGTTCGCGCTCACACAACACAAGCTATCGTGAACCTTCAGGTGACTGTAGCAGTGAGTTCTCTCACAAACCTGAGAACTCTCGCGCGCATGACCAAGTTGGCGTTCACGGCCAAATTGGCGGGCACGAACGAATTAGCGTGCACGACCGTCTTGGTGCGCACGACCGTCTTAGTGCGCGCAAGCAAAATGGCGATCATGGGGCGCCGGTTCATCCTTTGGCGCGCCGGTTCATCCTTTGGCGCGCCATATGCGCGAACATCCTGTTGCTCGCCATGCGCGCGAACATCCTGTTGCTCGCCATGCGCGCGAACATCCTGTGGCGCGCCATGCGCGCGAACAACACACTGCGCACCTTGCGCGCGAGCAACCTTATGCGCGCCAGGTGCGCTAATAACCTCATGCGCTCCACGAGTGCGGAAAATGTGCGCGCAATCGGGAAAGGCACGTGCACGAGCTCCCTTCCGCTTACCAACAGTGTGGCGCAAGAGCAGTGCACACGATCGGATAGGAGCGCACGACCACATTGGCGTGCACACACGATCGGATTGGAGCGCAAGACTGTATTGGCTCGCGCGCACGAACGAGGTGCACGCAATCGGTTGAAGTGCGCGAACAACTCTTATGATCCTTCGGGGTCTCACAACGCAGTTCATGCTGAACCTTTGGGTTCTCGTGATCATAGCCATACTTATATGACAGAGTGTTCACGAGTGCACAAGACGTTTACTCTCATGACAGAGTTTTCGAACTCTCGTCCCGTGAATTGTTCGCGCGCCCGTCATCATCAAGAGTTTTACTCTGATGACAGAGGGATGCCTGCTGCCTAAGGGTTTACGAATCTCTACAGATAAATATGACACAGTTCCTTTGGGTCCTGGTTACGTATCACGATTCCTGGAAATTCCTTCAGGAATCAGCGACAGAGTTCCTGCGGGTTCTCGGCACAACATCCCTAAAGGTCGTGAGAAAGGAATTCACAAATAGATTCTGAACCCCTAGGTTCTCATCCGAATCTCTCTGTTTCCGTGATCCAGAGTTTTCTGAAAACTCTATGGTCGACCCCCCCCCCCCCTCTATGTGATGGGTCTTCCAAAGGTGTGACTTGATACGTCACTCTACACTCCCAGCTGATTACTATATCAGCTAGTCTAGTTTCGCCAGCACCGATCCTTTTGTTTTCGGACGAACCACCGTCATTTTTCCTCCACTTTCCCACTTCGAGTGGTTTGGTTAGCAGATGGAAATGAGCGGGGAATGAAAGTTCTTTACATTGCAGTTCATTTCCCCTGGCAGGCCTTGCCTGATTTAGACGGTAGTTTTCTCACTATCGAGAAAGCGTTCGATGGCAACCCCTTCAAGTAAGCGGTCGATGGCAATTATGTCTGGCCTTCTTGAAGCAAACCCCCACATACGAGACCTCACCCTTTTTCGGGAGACTCGTGCCTGAGAAGTTTTTACAAAACTTCAATGGGTGTTAAAACTTCATGAACGCCGTAAGCCTTCCCGGAGCATGCACTCTAGCCAAGACAAAATCGCGAGGTTATGGTCTTAAACTCAGTTCTACCGTTTGATGGAGGCAGCCTCCCCCATCATTGTACCCTGGGTATAACGACTTGCCTTTTTACACGATAGTCTTCCGAGACTTTTATTCTATCCTTACAGGGTTATTGTTTCGAACAATTAGTCCCGAAGGAACATTGTTAGCTGACGTTAAAAGAACGATAGCAACAGCGTGGGCATCTTTTCATTACGTTACGAACGTTTCAAACCCCGCCCATAGGTAAACAGACATCCATTTCTGTGTAATGAACACTGGCTAGCCCCTCGTATAATGAGGAGGGGTAAACCAAAGGGGAAATGATCGCCTCTATAACTGTATATTTTGTTTGAGAACATGTTTGCTCTCATTAAAGGAAATATTACAGTTAGTCAACGATCAAAATTCTTTCGGCAATAATGTTGCGATTCGTCGCACATACATTATTCCCACAACCGGATTCGTTGCAAACTTTTCCTGGAGGCAGAGAATGCACATGCGCTAGCGCAAATGGACAAGTACATATATGCGTGCAAGCGATCTTTCTGCTAATAAGGGCTATATACATCTTCCAATTAGAACTCCGTTTTATTAAGTTGTATTTGTTCCAACACAAACGAAAAGAACATAAGGGATAAGTACAAAGATACCACGCGGTAACCACGCGGGACACACGAGGCGGACACACGAGGCGGACACAAAGGGTCGAGAGAGACGAGAGCGACGTGAGAGTATGGTATCACGTCGCGACCAGAGAACTTACTGACTAACGGGACCCAAGCGGACCTCGACCTAGCTCAAGGCTACCCTCGGGGCACGTTCTCTCACTCCCGGGTTAGCCCTCCATAGAAAACGGGTATAGGGTATACTACACAAAACTCTGGTCGGTAGAGGGGAGATTACAGGTAACTCCTAAGAAAGTAGTTCTCGGTAAGTATGTTAGGAAAAATAAAAATTACTTAAAATTTTTGATATTTATATCCCTTACTGAAACCAGGTTATTCAGTACATAACTTGGCTACTTTCCTGTAACCAGACATACGGCATTTACGTTCTGCCTCCTTACAGGCATTTTTTCCTTTCCCACGATCGGAAGTCTTCTCCTACAAAGGCTTTGGCTGGAAACTTCTCATAAGCATATCTGTTCCCTAGTAGCGAACATTTAATATAAATGCTAGTTTACCGATCGGAGACGGAGAAGTACGAACATTTTTTGTCATAAGAAGGAGAAACCTCCGTTACGAACGTTTCCAACTTTCTCTAACAGTTCCGGATACGACTTTCAAGTCGAACTACGCATGTATGCTTGTCATGCGTTTGATTCGGTGTTACTACTCCGTAGTAGCCTTATGCTCTTTACCCACCCAACAATAGATTGAAAATACATCTCGATCCCCTCTTGGGTTTGGTTGGAGGCGTTTGGTGATTACCGTACAGTCTCTTGTCTGGAAAGCGATCTCTATGGAGATTCGCCCTTATAACATAAGCTGTATTGATTAACTGGTTTACAGTTAGATATCAGTCTTATTCGGCCAACCACACTGGATTAGTGGCAGTTGGAGGGAGAACAGGCTGTTCCCCTTCGTTGCAAGAACGTGCAATTGGTTACACGTCTCGACATCATCTTGAGGTGTGTTTATTGCTATGCACTTCCCCCCTCACCGCTGGACAATCCGTGGGCGATGGGTGGCAGACGAGAGCTTCTGCAAAGAGGCCTGTCTTTTCGTCTTCCCTCTGGACCTGATGCTCTCTATCATGCATCAAAAGAGAGAGGGGGGGCATATGCCATACCATTCCATCCTCGTCTGTTGGCCCGATTCAGAAAGGTACCAGCATTCACCTCTCTTAGAGAACCAGCCAGCAGTACGAAGCCTTAGATGGACAGAGGACAACTAGTTGCCCCCCTCTGCTCGCGTCATTCCTGGTATAGGAATGTGCTTGCAAAACCACCCAGATAGTGGGCTCCTAGTGTCTTGGAATCATCTTGTATCCAACAAAGTCTTAACTTTGTGGGGTCCCCGACTGTGGTTATGCTCGCAGCGGCCCTGATCTTCAGGCTCCCACTCGACCGTTCCCCAGGCCCTCAAACAAAATGTATTCCAAGATCGGTGGGGCGGCCTAGAGGTGTGCATAGTTTCCCCCCCCCCCCATTCGGTCTAGTGAAAAAGTCGTCAGCCAAGTCATGATAAGCAGGATCTTATCAATGACTCCAATGGCTTCGCTATGGCATCCTGCAGAATGGTTCCCAGACCTTCTGCAGCCCCTAACGGAGCTCCAATAGCTTTGCTATAGCAACCCGCAGAATGGTTCCCGGACCTTCTACAGCTCCTGACGGAGTTCCGAGGGATCTTCCTCCACGGCACGATCTTCCAAGCAGCCACATGCTAACACTTTCCTGAGCCGTAGCTTTGCTTCGACTTCTCGCCTGGGACGATCCTACACCACCCCTCTCAGAGAGGCCTTTCGCATCAGGTTACGGAAAAGATGTCTAGGCACCTCGGACACTTTTCAGCGTCGATCTTCCAAGCGAAGTGTTCAGTCCTTGGTGACTGATGTCGTGGAAGGGGATTCTCTCCCATCGATGCCTTTACTTATGCAAGTGTGAGATAACTTGTTCCCCGTCGGATCTCAACCTCCTCCTGGGAACGCGGTTCGGGTCCTTCAGTCTCTGGAGGCCCCTCTCTATGAACCATAGGCCCAGCAGCAGATCGCTTCCTTACATGGAAGACGCCTTTTCTACTCACTTGGGGTTTTGACCAAGAGAGTTAGTGTGTTGTATGATCCAACCTCTGATGTCTCCTACCCTAGGAGACTGGGAGAAGTAATCCTCAGCGGCGTTCCCGAGTGGATTGCCAAGACTCAAATCCGAGTATGCTGTACCCTGGGTGCAGCCCATTTTGATTAAAGAGTCTCTGTTCGGTAACCGGAAACCCATCAACTGGGGTTTTACCCAGTGAAGAGTCTGTGGGGTTACCTTAAAAGAACGGTACCAGCTCGCCCCCGTGTGTCAGCACTGTTGACCAGCACGGGGAAGGTCAAGAGGAGGACCTCAAGGATTTCCTTCTCCTCTGGGATCGGAAGGCAATTGAGGTTACTCTTGATCTAGACTCTCCTCCATCCTAAGACCCAGAGCTCGTAACGTCACTGGCGTTGCTACGTCCTGCCGTTCAGGAAACTACTTTGTGGTGCAGATACTTTAAGTGGGCATGTGGAAGCGTCAATCGACCCTCACGGCCCACTATCTGCAAAGACGTAACCCACAAGAACATGGAGACCTTTTCCATTGGTCCTGTGGTGGTCGCACAACAAATGGTCTAAACACCTTAGGCTCCTTGATGGACAAGTAGCAGAGGGTTGGGGGCTGAGGCTACCCGGATTAGTCTGGGGTGAATGAGTAAGAATGTCTGGCTCCTTTCTTCCTTTCACCTTCTCCCCTCTGGGGAAAACAGCTCCGCAAGCCTCAGCATAGCTGACCTCACCTCGCTGCAGGTAAGACCCATTTCCCTTGTGCCTCCAAAGTATAGAAGAATACTTCATGTCCCCAATACCTTTTAGAGGGAGGGTATTGGGTAAGTCTTTAAGAACAATAGATTTTCTACTCGAGTTCCTATGTTAAAGACAAGCCACACTGTTAGTTCCACTTACACACAAGCTTCTGCAGGCCGCTATCAGTGCATTACCTCATATCGGCACTTGATTTTAGCGAGAGTAGGGTCCCTTCTACTATTGATCACAGATCGAAATAGTGAGGACCCTGGGTCATGACCAAGGCCAGTTGGTGAGGACTTCCTCCTTCCTAAGAGCAAGTCACCCTATTAAATAGCGAAGGTTTGCATCTGTGTCGGAACAAATAACAAATTTGGAAATAATTTGTATTTTTCCTAACACAAACCTGTAGCTATTTATACAAATTGGCCCGCCACCCTGTCCCCCGATAAGTCCTGCTATAAAGCAAAGTGGTTACTCAGCCGAGAGGTGTGAGTGAGCGGGGTAGCCAGTCTACCCCACCCCCCACCCGCTAACTAGCGGATGGGGTAGTTATCGCTCACTAAAATTATCATGGCTCGTCTTTCAGCTGCGCCGAAAGCAATACCCTAATAGCTCTAGGTTTGAATGTTAGGAAAAAAAAAATTATTTCCAAATTTGTTATATTGCACAAATGTTTCAAGGATCAACTTTCAGCAAAAAAAAAGCTGAGACAATTTTCTCCATGAATTTGAATAGCCCACCTAACTGTTTATACCTCTCATCACCAGATGTTATAATTTTGACAGCAATTAGCATTCTTTATTTACATTTTAAAACCCAATAGAAACTTGTATCTGTATTTTCTTGTTGCTGAAAGCTGGTGCTTGAAACTTGCAAGCAATGTAGATACTGTATTAAGTATTAACCCTTTTACCCCCAAAGGACGTACTGGTACGTTTCACAAAACTCATCCCTTTACCCCCATGGGCGTACCGGTACGTCCTTGCAAAAAACTGCTATTGAAATTTTTTTTTTTTCATATTTTTGATAATTTTTTGAGAAACTTTAGGCATTTTCCAAGAGAATGAGACCAACCTGACCTCTCTATGATAAAAATTAAGGCTGTTAGAGCAATTTTGAAAAAATATACTGCAAAATGTGCATGAAAAAAAAAATAACCCCTGTGGGTTAAGGGTTGGAAATTTCCAAATAGCCTGGGGGTAAAAGGGTTAATTGATTGAAAGGTTTTGGCATTCTGTCAAGGTCGTTGATGCCGAGAGTAAGTATTGAAATTATAAACTTCATGTAAGAAGATTTCTTTTTATTTCATAGGCAGCAAACCACTGATGCCTTGAGTTCTCGAATGCTGTTAAGTCATGAAATACAACAGCAACACCAGATTCTCCAGTCGCTAGTAGCAGAGGTGGCGCAGTTAGAAAGTACAAAGACGATCAGTGGCAATTATCAACTGAAATGCAAGCGTCAGGAATACTTTCTTGAAAAGCAGAAAATCGTATGTTATGGCAGTTTTTGTTTATGTTCTGTTTTATTTATAAAATAATGTTATTTGTCTAACATTGATTGTTTTATGTTTATATGAGTTGCTTTCTTTAAAAGCAGAAAATCGTATGTTATGGCAGTTTTTGTTTATGTTCTGTTTATTTATAAAATAATGTTATTTGTTTAGCA
Source organism: Palaemon carinicauda (assembly GCF_036898095.1). NCBI lineage: Eukaryota > Metazoa > Arthropoda > Malacostraca > Decapoda > Palaemonidae > Palaemon > Palaemon carinicauda. The sequence goes on from NC_090737.1 coordinate 138,004,187, forward strand.
TTGATTATTTTCTGGTTATATGAGTTGCTTTCTAGAAAAGAAGAAAATAGTATGTTATAGCAGTTTTCATGTTTTGTTTTATTTATAAAATAATGTTATTTGTCTAACGTTGATTATTTTCTGTTCATATGAGTTGGGGTTACAAGTGAGATGCCGTGATATAGCGGTGAAAGCATTGGATTTGTTCCAATTAGTTGTATGATGTTTATCTCTGACTTTAACCCTTTTACCCCCAAAGGACGTACTGATACGTTTCACAAAACACATCCCATTACCCCCATGGACGTACCAGTACGTCCTTGCAAAAAAAATGCTATAAAAAATTTTTTTTTCATATTTTTGATAATTTTTTGAAAAAATTCAGGCATTTTCCAAGAGAATGAGACCAACCTGACCTCTCTATGGCAAAAATTAAGGCTGTTAGAGCAATTTAAAAAATATATACTGAAAAATGTGCTTGAAAAAAAAATAACCCCTGGGGGTTAAGGGTTGGAAAGTTCCATATAGCCTGGGGGTAAAAGGGTTAACAAAATTTGTGTTTTATCTGGTGTATACAGCATCTTGTTCGTTCATGCTATTCAGTTCTCTATTTTCCATTGATTTGCTAATTTGTCCAGGTTTAAAGACAAAAACTTAATTATAAATGCTATTCTATTATAAAAGCTTTGAGTGTGTCTGACGAACCAAGATATGTGGGCACTGTCTCCTCCTCCTATTTCTTGGCCATAGGGAATCATACTAAAAAACGCTATCGTGATTTCTAGTATTTTTCTACATTACTACCTTCCAACTTCTAGCTTGTCGTTTACATCTAGACTGTAGTAAATTTTGTTATAAAATTTGGCTTTATAGAAAGAGGAATGCAATATACCTTTTATGAATTGTATTACTGAAATTCCCATTATTAAATTTGTATGATTTAAAAAGATCCTCTTTGTAGTGTTGAGAGAACCATATGTGTCATCTGATAGAAGAAATTGACATTGAAAAAGAGATGACTGAAATACTTATGCAATGATGAAAGTTGAAGATCCTGTAATGGGAATATTGTGTAGTTTAAATCTGGTGCCACTTTTGTTCCAGACGAAGTATAGAAAATAATCCATTCTGTCCCACGTTACTCTTGTCGTTGGACTTTAGTTACCGAGGTGTTTTGATGCATTAGAGAAATTAAAGTTTCTTCAATTGCTGCTTCTTTGGCAGCTTTATTTATCAAGTTTCTCGCATTATATTGTACATGTTTTAACAGGTTATGGATCAGCTGATATCTCAGCTTGCAAGACATGATTGGATTAAGATAGCTGTAGATGTGGAAAGTGACAAGATCAGTGACATACTTCAGGTTTTGAAGACCATTAATTCAGTTCTGTCCGATGAAGACAACAGTTACAAAGAAAGAATGGTGAGTGTAGCCATTCATGTATTCCTATTTTTTTCATTGATAATAATTGTATAAACAAGTAGAAAGTTTATATCTTAAACTTAGTATGTTATTTCTAGACTTGCATGGGATTTAAAAAGGGATTTTGGTGAAGGAAAGATCTATTTCTGGGCGAGGGACCTGTGTCGCCCAGTGAAATGCTCCTCTAGCACCATTTCTAAGGCGTAGTTATTGCTGAATATACCAGAGAAAAAGAGATGCATGGCATGCCAGGAATAAACCTAGCTCGCTCACTCTTTGAGTGTCGGTATAGAAAACTGGGGCGTGATTGAACCGCGACCATAGATCTCTCACCAATTAGACCTCTCCTTCATCAACATCCCCCCTCTCTACCCCTACATCTCCCCACCCCCCATCCTCATTCCTCCCAGCACCCGAAGCTTGGACCAACCAGGGTGAGGGAAAAAAGGGAAAGGGTGGGTTCACTGGGCAACACAGGTCCCTCGCCCAGAAATAGATTTTTCCTTCGTCAAAATCCCTTCTCTGGGCTCGACCTGTGTCGCTCCGTGAAATCATAACAGAGAAATGGTACAAGCTTGGAAAGGGTTAAACACAAGGGAATGAAACTAAAAACATATAATGCAAAAACGGACTTTGAGCGAAGCGAAAAATCTATTTATGGGTGAGATGGCCATGACATCCTGATGGAAGGTTCCTTTAATAGCTTCCCAAGGGTATATATGACTACAGTGATATTCCCAGAGAATCAAACCAAAGGTTTCACAGAATTCTAACTTCTGGCACGAGTACCCTCAAGATTTACTCTCAAGGGTATCTTGTATGATCAGGGGACGTATTCTTGACACGCCACATGGCAATCTGCACCCCGAATAGCCTTTACGCTTCGAGGAGGATACATGGCAGAATTAGAAGGGTAGCCGCATTAGAGGTTACCCTGGTTCCCCTACTACTATCGTATCGCAACCGCGCCAACTCCCTCTGGCGGTCATTCCTTCATTTGTAGCGCCTCGCTACGGTGGTGTTCCCTGTTGATCTGACATTTTCGATCGATTTCTAGGAATCTTTATGCTTTCTACGGCTTCTTTCTCCATCTATAAAGTTGAGTATTCATTCTTTACAATATGTATTTTAGTTCTAGCCTCACAATGAAATTAGTGTAATTATTGTGTTTGGATCTACGCTGGTCACCGGTGTCGCCATGGGCGCCGTCGTTCATTGGGCATGTGTTATTTAGTTAACCCTTTTACCCCCAAAGGACGTACTGGTACGTTTCACAAAAGCCATCCCTTTACCCCCATGGACGTACCGGTACGTCCTTGCAGAAAATGCTATAAATTTTTTTTTTTTCATATTTTTGATAATTTTTTGAGAAAATTCAGGCATTTTCCAAGAGAATGAGACCAACCTGACCTCTCTATGACAAAAATTAAGGCTGTTAGAGCAATTTAGAATAAATATACTGCATAATGTGCTGGGTAAAAAATAACCCCCTGGGGGTTAAGGGTTGGAAATTTCCAAAGAGCCTGGGGGTAAAAGGGTTAACAGAACGACATTTCCGTTTTAAACTGTTATTATGAAAGCTATTTAGGCATTTTATATTGTAAAGATATTTATATGCATAATTTTCCCTTTTCTGTGTCGATCGTATATGTCAGAGTTTTGGTGATTTTAGGTAACCAAGATCTCGCCTTGCCTAGGTAACCCAACCTAGACAATATTTACTTCGACATTTCCCCGGTTACCCTTGTGTATCGGTTATCATTCATTGGAGATTGATATCTCCTGGAATTATAGTAGCCGTTACTAGTCTCGAATAGAAATTTATGGGTAATCTCTCTTCCCTCTGAGAGTAGCCTTAGGCTACAACTCTGCGCCGGCCTTGAATTTCGAATTCAGGCATGGCTAGCCTAGAGTTTTCTGTCTCATCCCTTAACAGCAGACGGCAAGTTTTGGGATTCGATCAGAACCTCGGAGTATTCAGTCTTTTTTCGGCACTCGGTCGGTGGGGTGACTGCATTCCCCTGCCGGCATAGGAGGCTAGCCCTCCTTAGATTACACCTGAAGTGGTTGCATGATGCCGCCACCTTCTCCCTGTGGTCTAGTAGACTAGTCCTATGCTCGCAGACCCTAGGCTGTAGAGTAGTATACTCTTGTGGCCTAGGATAGCGCCGGCATTGGAACTCTGTTTCTCCCTTGTTGAGAGGAACGGCATGGACTGCCGTCCCCTTGACTGTATTAGCACCTCCTAAGCTGGAGAATAGAAGATTCTCCTGTCGCTTGGGGTTGTGCCGGTACTGAAACAGAGTTTCTTCAAGGTGTGTAGGTCCGGCAACATTGCCGGCCCCTCCCATACTCGTATAGGACCCTTTCCCCCACCCCCTTTTCTGTTCTTTTACGATGGCCGAGCCATTGTCTTTCCTGAGCCGGCGTCCTGCAACCTTACCATTGCCGGTGGCAAAAATATTTACAAATATAAAACATAAGATATACAAAACAAACAGATAACCTGGGTAAACTCTCAAAATGAAAATGCCATTACAACCAAGTAAAAATACAAATTCCAAGCAAACAATGTAACCTGAGGTAAGGATGCAGATCAAAAATACAACAAGAACGGTAGGGGGAGTAGGCAAGGCAGGGTAAATACGCTCCTTATAAGGCGACAAGATAAAAAAATAAAGGGAAGAAGAAAAAAGGGGACCTATTTATAATGGTTCGTCTCTATCCGGAGGGATGATACACCCAGCCGCCACTGTCGCAAATTTAAGGGCCTCCAAGGATTTTAAATAGTGACGCTTAAAGATTTTAGGAGATTTCCATCTGGTGTACATTTTCAAATCTTCAAAATTCACGTTATGGAAATAATTAACTGAGGTTGCCACAGCTCGGACATCATGAGCATGAGGAACCGAGAGAGGATTGGCTTGTATAATAAAATAAAGCATTTGTTGTCGAATTCCCCTTAGGGAAAGAGTTCCGCCACGTTCCCGAATAAACAGAGGGCCTGAAGATGTAGAAGAAGTTCTACGCTAATAACCTTTGAGAGTGTTGACAGGACACAGGGAAAGATCCTGAGAAAGTGGAAAAATTCTCCACGGAGTCCATCTGGACTGGGGATCTTCATTTTTAGCTAAGAACCGTGTATCCGGCGAGAGTAAGACCTCCCCAGACGGAAGAAATTCAGTGTGACCCGGATCTCTGGATAAGGCTAACAGCTCAGATACTCTAGCACTGGAAGCCAAACTCAACAAAAACAACGTTTTCCTAAGGAATGTTATGTAAGAGCAAGAATCATTATCAGTATCAGAAGCCAGCTTAAGGACGTCATTGAGGAACCACGAAGCCGCAGCAGGTCAAGTTGCTGGTTTTAATCTAGCGCAAGCTTTGGGAATGGATGCAAAGTACGAATCCGAAAGATCAGTATTGAACCGGATTGAGAAAATTCTCTTCAAGGCGGACTTAATCGTGGTAATAGTCCTTGCAGCTAAACCCCCTTCAAACAATGTTCGAAAAAAGGTAACTGCAAGATTGGGAGTCATCGTTCTAACATCCGAATCCCTCAGGATCTTGGCCAACTTCCTGACAGCAGAATCATACTGCCGTAGAGTAGAATCCCTCTTATCCGACTCCAGGAACAAAGTGTTAATAGGATCGATAGCAGCATCCTTCTGAGCAGCAAATTTCATGAAGTCCATAAAGTTAGGGCACTCAGAATTCCTGAGGAAGCTGACACACGGCGAGTTTGTACTGTTTGAGACAGCAACGGGTTGGGAAGCTGTCGAGGCTGGAGACCCAACCAATTGCTCTTCGGCCAGTTGAGGGCCACAAGGGCTACTTGACCGTGGAAAGACCGAAGCCTGTCCAGAACTCTCATCAACATTTTGACCGGAGGAAAAAGGTAGATCCTCTGCCAGGTGTTCCAGTCGAGAGGGTCCAGGTTGGGGGCTACGTAACACCGGAGTTTGTGGTTGGTCTTCGTGGCGAAGAGGTCCACCTGGAGACCTGGAACCTGCTGGCAAATCTAACGGAACGATTGGCGGTCCAGAGACCATTCCGATTCCAAGGGAGTCACCCGAGATAGGGCATCGGCTACGACATTTCTGACGCCTTCTAGATGAACTGCTGACAGATGCCAATGGTTTTTTTGCCGCCAAGGAAAAGATGGCAATCATCACATGATTGATGTTACTGGATTTGGATCCTCCCCTGTTGAGGCAATGAACCACCACTGCGCTGTCCTGAACCAACCTGATATGCTGGTTCCTTGTCGGGGAGAGCTTCTTCAGGGTCAGGAAGACGGCCATGGCTTCCAGGATATTGATATGCATTTGACGGAAGGTCGCTGACCACAAGCCCTGTACCTCCTTGAACGGGGAGTAACCCCCCACCCGGAGAGGGAGGCGTCTGTATGGACGATCAAAGCTGGGGGAGGGTACTGAAGGGGCACCGACTTGGCCAAATTCTTGTCTTTCGTCCATGGAAGGAGCCTTTTCTTAGAATAGCTAGAATTCTCGAAACTACGTCCCGGAGACTGACGTTCGCCCTGGACCGCCACACCCGGTTGATGTCCTTCAACCTGGCCTTCAACATAACATCCGTGACGGAAGCAAACTGGAGAGAACCCAGACCCCTTTCCTGGTTCCTCCGAGACGTAAATTTGGATCCTAGAAACTGTCTTGTGGCCCTTGCGATCTCCTTCCGTTTCTTCGGGGGAATCGATAACTTGTGAGTGTCCAGATTCCATTGGAGTCCCAACCATTGGAAGCACAACGCCGGAACTAGGCGAGACTTCTTGAAATTTATTTGGAACCCTAAATGTTCCAGAAACCTGATGACTTGGACTGTCGCCTCTCGACATTCCTCGATAGTGTTGGCCCAAATAAGTCAATCGTCCAGATAGGCCACCAACTGTACACCTGGGCCCTCAATTCTTGAACTACCGAGTCAGCTAGCTTCGTGAATACCCTTGGGGCTATGTTGAGACCGAAGGGCATCACCTTGAAAGCAAAAGCTTGATTGCCTAGCTTGAAACCCAGAAACGGATGAAAATGACGCGCTATTGGAACATGATAGTAGGCTTCGGTAAGATCAATAGAGGTGGTGATGGCCCCACGGGGAAGTAAGGTCCGTACCTGCGAGACGGTCAGCATATGGAACTTGTCGCATTGAATAAAGGTGTTCAAGCGAGACAGGTCTAAGATGACCCTTCGTTTGTCGGAGTCTTTCTTTGGCACGCTGAACAAGCGACCTTGAAACTTTAAATGCCTGATCCGTTGAATCACATTTTTGAGAAGATCTCGTGCGAAATCGATGAGTTCCGATTCCACCCCAGTCCGTTGGAAACTATGCTTTGAGCCCAACTGCTGAAGGTCCAATTCTCGCGAAACAAGTATAGCCTCCCCCCTACCTGCGGAATCTCATTGGATTGCCGAGGGCCTGTCACCTCGGCCCCTTCCTGAGACTCGACCACCTCCCCTGTAGCGAAAGGGTCCTCTAGACCTACTTCCCCCGGCTGCCTATTATATCCCTGCATCAGGGCATGAGACTCAAAAGCAGGGTTAAAAGCCGGCGAAGTGGAGAAGGAAGTCGAAGGCTGAAGTGGTTGGCTCACCAGCACGAACTGCTGCTGGGGTTGACTTTTAGTGGGGGACGCATATCTCACCTGAGAGACAGGCATAGCCTGAACCACAGGTCGAGGTTGGGAAGCCTGAAAAGGGAGAAACCGTCTAGCCTATTTCCTACCCCTCAACTGCGGGTTAGCCGAGTCAAATTTTCTCTTAGGGACAAGACCCCACCTCACCCGAAGGGACTGATTGACACGCACTGCCTCGCTGAGAACCGCGTTGACCTTGTCTTCAGGGAAAAGATCTGCTCCCCAGACCAAGACCTTGATCAACTTGTTCGGCTCATGCCGGATAGAGGCGTCGGCAAAGACATGCTTACGGCACGCACGACGAGCGACACCGAAGTCATAAAGATCACACTGAAGGGTGTGAAGGAGAGACTTAGTGAGGATCTTAAATAGAGCCTCGTCTGCATGAAGTAAGGAAGACATCTCCGCGATAGTAACGGAATTCAGGGACCTACTCGAACGGACTCGAGCCTCATACTCTGCCCGAATCAGGGAATCAGGCAACCGAGGAAGAAGCTCGCTAAACTGAGTTGTAGCACAATCTTGAGCCAACTTCCCCACAGGGAGGGTCGACGGACCATCAACCCAACAATCTTGGTCCCCTGGAAGAAGCAAGGAAGTTAAATCGGTCAACTTCGTATTCGCACACTCCCATTCTGTAAGGGTCCGGAGCCAGGCGGACTGAGCCTGCTCCTTAGGAAAGATAACAGTTTCCCTTGGTACCTTATCCACCCCTAACAAGCGCCTCATCCGTCAAGCGCGTGTAACCTGGGAATGGGAACTGCAAACCCGTTGGATAAAACTTAAGTCCTCCACTTGCCAGGTCCAACAACCTAAATGGTTAACATGCCTTCCGAGAAAGGGGCATGCAGAGCCAACCTCCATGGGTTGCTTTTCACAAAGGCCGGGAGTTTTGAAGCATCCGGAACCACAAACTGCTGTCAGATTTTGTGTTAGACTGCAGCATAGAGTCGTTTTATGGGTATATATGTGGTCATCACATATTTCCGCTTTCCAACTAAAATTATAGAAGATATATGAGATTTTCTTGAAAAAAGGCCCTATTTTTGGGGTCCGAATCTAGTAAGGGCCGGGGTCAGAGAAAATGTCCAAAAATTTACGGTGTCAGATTTTGTGTTAGACTGCAGCATAGAGTCGTTTTATGGGTATATATGTGGTCATCGCATATTTTCACTTTCCGACTTAAATTATAAAAGATATATGAGATTTTCTTGAAAAAAGGCCCTATTTTTGGTGTCCGAATCTAGTAAGGGCCGGGGTCAGAGGAAATGTCCCAAAATTTTTGGTGTCAGATTTTGTGTTAGACTGCAGCATAGATTTGTTTTATGGGTATATATGTGATCATCGCATGTTTTCGCTCTCCGACTAAAATTATAGAAGATATATGAGATTTTCTTGAAAAAAGTCACTATTTTTGGGGTCCGAATCTAGTAAGGGCCAGGGTCAGAGAAAATGTCCCAAAATTTACGGTGTCAGATTTTGTGTTAGATTGCAGCATAGATTCGTTTTATGGGTATATATATGTGGTCATCGCATATTTTCGCTGTCAGACTAAAATTATAGAAGATATATGGGATTTTGTTGAAAAAAGGCCCTATTTTTGGGGTCCGAATCTAGTAAGGGCCGAGGTCAGAGAAAATGTCCCAAAATTTTCGGTGTCATATTTTGTGTTAGACTGCAGCATAGATTCGTTTTATGGGTATATATGTGGTCATCACATATTTTCGCTGTCCGACTAAAATTATATTAGATATATGAGATTTTCTTGAAAAAAGTCCCTATTTTTGGGGTCCGAATCTAGTAAGGGCCGGGGTCAGAAGAAAGGTCTAAAATTTGACGGTGTCAGATTTTGTGTTAGACTGCAGCATAGAGTCGTTTTATGGGTATATATGTGGTCATCGCATTTTTTTTGCTCTCCGACTAAAATTATAGAAGATATATGAGATTTTCGTGAAAAATGTCCCTATTTTTGGGGTCCGAATCTAGTACGTGTCGCTACCTAGAAATCCCAAACATACAAATATAATACTCAACTTGGAAGCAGGGATCTCTAAAACGTTGGACATCTTCCAAAAAACACAAAACACACAGAGCAAAACAAAATACGTCTGACTAACGCAAGTGCTGAGGAGGAATGAGGATGGGGGGTGGGGAGATGTAGGGGTAGAGGGGGGGATGTTGATGAAGGAGAGGTCTAATTGGTGAGGGATCTATGGTCGTGGTTCAATCACGCCCCAGTTTTCTATACTGACACTCGAAGAGTGAGCGAGCTAGGTTTATTCCTGGCATGCCATGCATTTCTCTTTTTTTTTCACTGGTATATTCAGCAATATCTACAGTATACCTTAGAAATGGTGCTAGAGGAGCATTTCACGGAGCGACACAGGTCGAGCCCAGAAAAGATCTTTTTGTGAGAGAGTTGAACATTTGAGGAAGTTCTTGTTGAGTTGGAGAGTTTGGTGAAATAAACTAAATGGAAAGGATAAAAATTTACAGGCAGAAGGGAATGGAGCTGGGGGTCATAGGGATGGTGGGAAAAGCCTACAGTTATTAATTGAGAGACCTCATTAAATAAGAGAATCTGGGTGGATGTTAGGGATTCTGTTAATGGAACATTATGCCTTTTAGTTGGTATTATCTTCGTAAACTACAATAATTTGTATTTGACTTTTGCAGTTAAGAAATGTATGTTTTACGCTGAAGTATAAGGACTTTGCACAAATTTGTAAGATCAAAACTAGTAGTTAATGTCGACTTCTCTACTTTTTTTTATATACTTTCAGAGTCGAATGAACGGGATGATGCAAGAACATGGTAAGGTGAAAGCAACTGGCCAGCTTTCCCCATCCCTTGTCACTCTAGCACAGATATTACCTCCATTACCAAACTCTCACGTGGGCTGTGAATCTCAGCATCAGGACCCTCCTGATGGAGAGACTTTGTTAAAGCAAGTCAAGGCTCTTAATAAAGCTTTAACAGTGGCCAGGGAACAGATCTACGCTGCCAGAAACCCCCAGTTCTCACGTCTAAGTAGGATGTGAGTACCGTGTTTACTTTAGTTATGATAGGACTGCATTTTTCTAAAAGGCTTCCTGGGAGTCAGTATGTACATAAACAATTTTGTAATTAGGGTGCATTATTTTGTAACTACGTATAAAACTATTATTTTATGTGAATTCTCACTTTTCATGCCACCAACTAAAAACAGGAGGATATCGTTATGGTCCAGTAGTAAGAACAGGCCCCTCTATGTTGTGAAATACAGAGCTTTGGAAGTTTTGAATTCATTAATTGTGGCATATTTCAAGTATTTGTTAATTTTATTTTAGAATTGTTAGGACCTAACTTTTCTCTATCAACGTGTTTCCACAGGGTGATGAATTGTGAACTTCTTGAAATAGGCCTATTTGGAAAAGCAGGAAGCCTAAAGACATTGCCTTTTACTTGGCTCGACCCAAAGCTTCTCGAGAAATACACAGATCTCGACCAAGAAGACTGGAAGTTGAAGCAGAAAGTTTTACATTTGATTGGTCAGTACGAGGAAAAGAAAAAGGTTAGTTCTTCAGTGGTGTTATTGTTAACCCTTTTACCCCCGGGGTATTTGGAAATTTCTTGGAGGAAAAATAACTGGAGATGCCCTGACCCGGATTAAGGGAAGCCAGGTTTTTACCCTTCGAACTGTCAGTTCATGATCCTTCAAGTTAATCTCTGTCACTGTATTGGAATTTGTATTCAGTTCTATTCAGACCTTTGTTTAGAGACGGTAACCCTTATTGTGTTTTCATTAGCGATGGTTCCTTCCTGTGCTGCTCTTGGTTGTACGAAAAAAATAAGTTGCCTGCCTTTTGGCAAAGTCAGTAACAACAGTTGTGAGATTATCACAAGATGTGTTCAATGTCATCCAAAGACGGCTATAAAGGTCAACGACTTTACTGTAGTTCATTATTCCAAGGAGTTTGTAACTGATTCATCAATAAGTTGAGCAACAAGTTTAACATTATTTATTTTTTTTTAATACAGTACTACAGGAAGGGACCATCGGTAATAAAATAGCACAAGTAAATAGTTATCAGCTAAAAATAAAGGTCTGAGTAAAACAGACTAAGTACCAGTATGCTGTCGGAGGATTAACTTGGGATCGAGATTTGACAGTTTGAAGGGGTGAATCTGGCCAAACCCTGGCCTCACGGGTTCAGGAAAGAATTCTGAGTCAGGGCATCTCCAGTAGTATTAATCCTCCTAGGGAAATTTCCAACCCTTAACCCCCAGGGGGTTATTTTTTTCCCAGCACATTTTGCTGTATATTTTTTTTTAAATTGCTCTAACAGCCTTAATTTTTGTCATAGAGAGGTCAGGTTGGTCTCATTCTCTTGGAAAATGCCTAAATTTTTTCAAAAAATTATCAAATATGAAAAAAAAAAATTTTATAGCATTTTTTTGCAAGGACGTACCGGTACGTCCATGGGGGGTAAAGGGATGAGTTTTGTGAAGCGTACCAGTACGTCCTTTGGGGGTAAAAGGGTTAATACGAGTCGGCATATAATCCATTTGAATGAAGTTAGATCAATTTGGGTTACATTCCATATGTTTTAGCCAATATATTTGAGAAGTTATAATTATTACATAAATTCTCTTGAAAATTCATTTGCTCCTACACGGATTACAAACCCTCGTCCTTTATTTGGAGTATGATTTCATCCAAACTTGAAACTCTATTATTAACCCTTTTACCACCAAACTATTTGGAACTTTCCAACCCTCAACCCCAGGATTTTTTTTTTTTCAAGCACATTTTTCAATATATTTTTTTTAAATTGTGCTAACAGCCTTAATTTTCGTCATAGAGAGGTTAGGTTGGTCTCATTATTTTGGAAAATGCCCGAAGTTTCTCATAAAGTTATCAAATTATATGCAAAAAAGTGTAAATAGCAGTTTTTTGCAAGGACGTACCGTTACGTCCATGGGGGTAAAGGGATGAGTTTTGTGAAACGTATCAGTACGTCCATTGGGGGTAAAAGGGTTAAGATTTATAACGAGGTGTCAGTAGTTACTGAGAGGTAGGAGAAGCCCACCCTGCGAGCTCCTTCATCAGCCACTTTGACTTCTGCCGTCAAGACGTATACACTCTCTTGTGTTCCAAACTTGGCGGCTTTAATTTTCTTTTCCAGATTGTTTGATTGATGTGTGCCAGTTATATGCAGAAAGCATTCATAGGCATGTGGTCTTGCCCAGGAGGTTCCAGCTGTCGGTGCAGAACCTTCATAAACAAGACATCGGTGGAGCCCTACTCTGATTCCTTCTCGTAGGGGTCAAGACTGCGGCTAGTCATCCCCCAATGCGGAGTGTAGGCAGTGGCCATCCTTCCAGTAGTAGAGAAGGAAGAAATAAAAAGATAAATTCTTCACCATCAAAGTGTACGAAATCTGCTGTCTGTCCTTCTTTTATTCCTTCTTGAAGTGAATCCGAATTATTAATTACAGGTAATGACACAGCCAAGGACAATGCTATGGCCTTCCTTGTCCATGCATAATGACTGTTACTGTCATTAGCATACCCAGTTATATCTTGAATTTTGAAACCATACTAAAATACATTCTACCAAGGTGGACGAGGTATTTCCCCCTTTACTGGGTAGAAGTAAACAACCACAACAACTGCTGCCTCAGATTCAAGCACATGAAATGTGACTTGCTTGTCATGGATTTCTTCATGTATGTCTAATGGATTAAGTCCCAAAAATTGTGGTAAGATACGTTAATTTGCTTATCGTATGTATTTTTGTACTTTTTTGATGTTTTTATTTGTACCTTTGATATAGCCAATGGCATCCGACCAGTTTTGTAGAACATGTAGCAATAGCTTCATAGGCATTATCCTAGAAGTGTTTTCTTTTGTTTTCAGTTATACTCGATTAAAGGCTCATGGTTTATATAATAAACTACAAAAAGGACCATGGAATGTTATTGATACCCAATTTGAGAATTAACACCGAACGGGGCTAAAATCAACAAATAAATACAGAGCCACGTACTGTTCACAAGAACAATGACTAAGGCAGTCTTTTGCTATTGGAGTGTCATCCTCTGCTGCACCAGCAGAGGGAACCCTTGTCCTGAACCTCAATGATGCGCACAGTTCCTCCGGAGATGCAGTTGATCGCCGATCCTCACCTTCAGGAGGGCGCCATCACCATCGGATTTGACAATGCCTAGCCTATTCCTTGTAATATCGTCATCTGCTATGGCTACGCCCCCTTCTGTTTGTCTTATGAAGACGAAAAGTAGAGATTCCCCTTTAGTGTAGTCTGCCGAATTCTTGGAAGCATGACAAGTACGTCATTAGCTCCCAGGGATCCACTCTCTCCATAGAAGAATAATCTCGTATCAGAGGAAGAGAGAAATCAGAAGAGTACTAAAAGCAATCACCTGTCTTATGGCACTCTTGGTTGAGCATCCTCACTTGTATACATGTGTACTACATTTAGCGTGAATTTTTCGAATTTTGAACCTTTACTGGAGTTAGAGCATTCACTTGCTTGCACAGATTCATCAGACCTTGAGCATTCAGGTGCTCCTAATGGCGTGCAACCCCTGCTTAATGTGGTTTCCATTGAGCACGCTTTCTACAGAACTGGAAAATCTCAATATGAAGGCTCACCTATTCATGTGCGCCCCTCTGTTACGACTCGTTCTACTTTTTTGTATGTGTACACACTCTTGTTGGTGCGCTCCCTATAAGGAATATTCACCAGTCCCTTAGGCTTCATCTGCTGCACGTACATATGTGCTCTTCCAGTAGCTCGCACTTGTCTGGTCGTATTTTCCTGCCAGTGCGTGCTCTACTTTCCAAGCGTGCTCTGCTGTCCCCTTCGGAAAAGTTCTCTCGTGCAAGCACACTTTACTGCTTTTGCTTACCCATTGACATACATCCTTCGGGTACAGAACAGTCTACTATTTAAGTGTTCTCATGAATGCAAGCGGTCTCCGGATGGTGCACATTCTTTTGTTCGTATGTCTGCACATCAGCCTGATGAGGGGGAGGATCAGTAGTAATGTAAACCTATCACTTTATTTTAGCTTTTAAGACAAGCTACAACCCTAGGTGGGAAAGCAGGATGCTATAAGCCCAAGGACTCCAACAGGGAAAAATAGCCCAGTGTGAAAAGGAAATAAATAAACTAAGATATAGGTTCCTCTGTGACCATCTGTTTAATGACAGAAACCAAACTTATCACCCGAATTTCAGGTCTTGAGAAGTGGATTACAGTTAAATTGCTACTGTATATGAAGTTCCTCCCATCTAAAGATACTGTAAGTCTCCTATTAACCCTTTTACCCACAGGCTATTTGGAAATTTCCAACCCTTAACCCCGAGGCATTTTTTTTTTTCAAGCACATTTTGCAATATATTTTTTTAAATTGCGCTAACAGCCTTATTTTTCGTCATGGAGAGGTCAGGTTGGTCTCATTCTCTTGGAAAATGGCTGAAGTTTCTCAAAAAATTATCAAAAATATGCAAAAAAAAAAGTTTAAATAGCATTTTTTTTTGCAAGGACGTACCAGTACGTCCATGGGGGTAAAGGGATGAGTTTTGTGAAACGTATTGGTACGTCCTTTGGGGGTAAAAGGGTTAAAGAACTAGGGTTTGTATCGGTGTAGTAACAAATCACAAAGTTTTTAGAATGTCTTTTTCCTAGCTATAAAAAACCAAATCCTTTCAAGTTATACTTCCTGCCTCATCCACGCCGCAAGCCTTAGGTGAAGGTCAAAATAGCTACTCGGTGAGTTAGCCAGGGATTCGGGGCTGCCCTAATCCCTTGCTACCTACCAGTAACGCCAACACCTCGTTATAACTCAAAGGCCTCAGGTTTTTAGTTATTAAGAATACATTTTACATAAAAACATAAGATGTAAGCTGTGAAGAATATTATAATTTTCTACTTGATACTGATTTTACAACATGAAATTGAAAATAAAAATTATATATATAAAAATCCAGTTTTTTTATAAATTTAGAAAATTAAATTTACCTATTTTTTCCAGTTGCTGCAGATTGAACCCAATTTGCGGAAAGGGATGACACAGTGGACAGCAGACGTAGTAAATGTCCTCGGGTAACTGTTAGCTTATCCAACTACAGCAAAGGATATTATTGCACAGCTAACTATTAAGTATAACATATAATTATTATTGGTATAAACTTCAGTTAGCTAAAGTGTGGTTTCACTTAGTAAATTATAGATTATTGAGCTTCCTGCACAGTAATCTTAAATAGGCATTTATACCATACAAAAGAGACAAGTTCAAGTCGTGAATACAATTGTGCGAATGATGAGTGAATGCCAGTAAATGTTTTAAGATTATACAAGGATTGAAAGTTATAGCTCCCCCCTTTTCAGCAGACAACCAATATTTTATAATGAAATGTTTATTTTGATACTTATTCGAGTCACATTGCCAACAACTGTGTACAGTAGTGAGCTTTTTGACCTTTAACATGAAGAATAAAATCTATAACTCTCCAGTCCATTGATCCACCAGCGCAGTTTTGCACTTGTTACTGATGGAAAAACTGCTTTTCAATCGATGAATGGTTTTTGCAACGTCGTGTGACGACAACTTTCTTCTAACAAGACGTGTTTCTGCTTTAAGGAGAGAGGGGCCAGGTCACTAACTTTGTTTTTCATACAGAAAAAGCTCTAGCCAAATTTAATTAGTGTCTAGAGACTATAAAATTGTTGCCATAATTTCACATATTGATAGTTCTGAAGGTAAATAATATGAACTGGAAAAGATATATTGATAACCTCTTCATGTGCAGTTAACCCTTTTACCCCCAGGCTATTTGGAAATTTCCAACCCTTAACCCCCATGGGATTATTTTTTTTTCAAGCACATTTTGCAGTATAATTTTGTTTAAATTGCTCTAACAGCCTTAATTTTTGTCATAGAGAGGTCAGGTTGGTTTCATTCTCTTGGAAAATGCCTGAAGTTTCTCAAAAAATTATCAAATATATGCAAAAAAAAATTCAAATAGCATTTTTTTTGCAAGGACGTACCGGTACGTCCATGGGGGTAAAGGGATGAGTTTTGTGAAACGTACCAGTACGTCCTTTGGGGGTAAAAGGGTTAAGAGACAGGAATTCCTGGTATACCTCACTCTGAAGAAGTACTCCGAAACACATCATTACTGTGTGAAGAGTTACTGTGTTTATTCCCGTCAACCACCTCTCTCTACGCGACTTGTTACTCGCCACGTAGTAAGTGTCACAGGGTGTACTTCTCCAGAACGAGATGTGCCAGGACTCCTGTGTCCAATCGTATATCTATGCATGATCTACCTTTGAATGAAGTTTGACTTAACGGTAAATCCTTCCACATCTGTACGGAGTTATGACAAAAATTCTAATGAATCGACAAAATAGTTATAATATTTTAGGAAAAATTTCAAGTACGCATCTTGTAGTACTGGGTAGAATGTCATTAGTCTATAACAGTTATTTACAGGTCATCTGTGTCTAGCCATTTGATGAAATTAAAATGCATTATTTTATATATACATATATGATATTTCTTTTAGGAATGTTAATCTAACTAATAAATCAAGTTACTACATTTATTACAGTTAAAAATGTGTTTTACAATCTTCCTTCCAACTAGTTTGTTTCATGGTTTTCCAGCCAAATGTGAAAAAAGTTACACAATGCTATAGATTGTACACCACATTTGTTTTTCTTTATAACCAAGCACGGTATCCCTACCATGAAGTGAACATTACCAAAATGACAAAAACAAAGTAATGGAAATTATTTCATTTGGTAAAATGTAACATATTCAGTTTCAAATAATTTGAAAAGATAAAACTAGTGGCTTTCTCATCAGAGATGAATGCATTGTACGACATACGAGAAGTTAGGATTCAATAAAATGGTCTGTATAAGCATATCCATTCAATCAACAGTAAAATTATTTGTAAATAATTCTATACAAGTACCAAATATATATAGCTTTGTGTAAATATTAAAAATCATGAAAACCATAATGATTCAATTAATAAGATCACTATAATTTTGAGTGAAATGAAGGAACAAACTACAAATACTGAAGACTGAAAATAAATTTTCTTGTCTAGACTCCTATCTCCACAAGCAATGGTCAGGGATAGTACACTCTACAATGTGAAGTATAATCCTGTTTTTTTTTTTTTCTTACAAAACAAATAATGTTCAAGGGGTATTTACTAATAACTTCAGATTTCATTAACCCCCAATGTTTTTCACATCTGCCCTGCTGAAGTACAGCTCATGGAGTAGATCTAGTTAAATTTCATAGGATAACCACCATTACCTTGTGGCCCTGGAGGTCCGGTGTTGTAGTAACCCTGTAAAGAAAAGACCAATTTTAAACGCACAAGATAAATGTAATGTTTGAATACAAATAAATGCTACCTGGGATAGTAACCAGTCTATTATTATTTATTTCAACCTACTGCAATAAACACACATATTGGACTTTTAACCAACTATACTAACTGGAGTAATATGAAAAAACCACATATTGGACTTTTAACCAGCCATACTAGCTGGCGTAATAACAAGAAAAATTTCAAGTCCAATATCATAATTATTGTTATATTACTAGCCAAGCTACAATCCTAGTTGGAAGAGCATTATGCTATAAACCCTAGGGCTCCAACAGGGAAAAATAGCCCAGTGATAAAAGGAAGTAAGGAAATAGATAAATGATGAGAACAAATTAACACTAAATCATTCAAAAACAGTAACAACGTCAAAACAGATATGTCATATATAAACTATAAAAAGACTTATGTCAGCCTGTTCAACATTTAAACATTTGCTGCAACTTTGAACTTTTGGAGGTCTACTGATTCAACTACCCGATTAGGAAGATCATTCCACAACTTGGTCACAGCTGGAATAAAACTTCTAGAATACTGTGGAGTATTGAGCCTCATGATGGAGAAGGCCTGACTATTAGAATTAACTGCCTGCCTAGTATTATGAACAGGATGGAATTGTCCAGGAAGATCTAAATGTAAAGGATGGTCAGAATTATGAAAAATTTTATGCAACATGCATAATGAACTAGTTGAACAACTTGACCATAAGATATTTTGTAATTACTAGTTTGCCAAAAGAGCTTTTATGAAAAAACTATATTAATACAAAATATTAACCCTTTTACCCCCAGGCTATTTGGAAATTTCAAACCCTTAACCCCCAGGGGTTAATTTTTTTCAAGCACATTTGGCAGTATATTTCTTTAAAATTGCTCTAACAGCCTAAATTTTCGTCATAGAGAGGTCAGGTTGGTCTCATTCTCTTGGAAAATGTCTGAATTTTTTCAAAAAATTATCAAAAATATGAAAAAAAAAATGTTTATAGCATTTTTTGCAAGGACATACCGGTACGTCCATGGGGGTAAAGGGATGAGTTTTGTGAAACGTACCAGTACGTCCTTTGGGGGTAAAAGGGTTAAATTTAAATGAGAAATTAGACTTACCCCATAACCTGAATACTGATTGCCATAGCCTGCATATCCAGAATTATCCACTGGTGGTGGCGGCGGCGGAGCCGTAGCTATGATATCCATGACCGCTGCGGGTGGCTGACTATACGGCGGCTGAGAGTAATATCCAACTGGAGGTTTGCCTTGATATCCACTTGCACCTTTGTCTGCGTTATAAGAAGAATAATTGTTTCCGTAACCAGGGTCGGCTTTGTTTGACTCGTAGCCCGTTTTGGGCGGAGGCTGCGTGGTAAAGTTGTTATTGCTCGGAGGAGTGTTCTTCGTATCTGAAGATTGGGGTGAATAAGATGATTGCCCGGTAGAACCCTTTCCTTGTGAATACCAAGTGCCAGAATCACTAGATGGATACGATGATTTGCCAGAACCACCCGTTGAATATTTTGGAGTTTCAGAATCAGTTTTTCCTGTTGAGTAGTAACTGTTTCCTGAAGTTTTGGATGGATCAGAGGCAGCTAAAGTTGGCTTGGGTGAATTCTCTTTGTTGGCGGGGTTATTCTTGGCAGCGGCTTTTGGTGCCGACTTTTCAATCTCGGGTAACACAGCGGGCATCACCGACTTTAAGCCCCTTAGCTTTACATCGATCTCCGTGAGTACCTGGAAAAATACAGAATATACATACATACATATACCATGGCACTTCCCCCAATTTTGGGGGGTAGCCGACATCAACAAAGAAACAAAAACAAAAAGGGGACCTCTACTCTCTACGTTCCTCCCAGCCTAACAAGGGACTCAACCGAGTTCAGCTGGTACAGCTAGGGTGTCACAGCCCACCCTCCCACATTATCCACCACAGATGAAGCTAATATAATTCTAGAAAAAGGAACAAATTGAAATGAGCAATAACACCATTCTAGTTTCTCAAGCAGAAATATTTTTGCAAACTTTATTTCAATATACATCTCTTTTCTTTTCTCTGGTATATTCAGCAATATCTATGCCTTAGAAATGGTGCTAGAGGAGCATTTCACTGGGCGACACAGGTCCCTCGCCCAGAAATAGATTTTTCCTTCGTCAAAATCCCTTTTTCAATATTAAACTTACCCGATAATCATGTAGCTGTCAACTCCGTTGCCCGACAGAATTCTATGGAGGGATACGCCAGCTATCACAATACTAGAAGGGGGTGTACTCACCAGCGCCACCTGTGGCCAGGTACTCAATCATTTGTTGTTTACACCTCCTCAATTATTCCTCTGTCGTGCCTCCGGCTAGACGTTCTGGGATACGCTTATGGTCTTCGAGTTTATTCTCGCTTATTTGGTGATGTATTCTCTTTGATTTACGGCTGTCGCATTACTAGAAACCTTCTGATATTAGCTAGATAGCTTTTATTTAATTCAGTTTAACGGTTAACGATTTTTTGCTTGTTTTTTGGATCTCCCTTTGACTTCTCTTGAAAACAAAATGTCTGACATTTCGCAAGCCCCCTCCCATAGACGATGTAGGTCTTGCAATAGACGTATTCCGAAGGTCTCGGTAGATCCTCACACCGCTTGTTCTGACTGTAGGGACAGACCCTGTCAGTTAGAAAATCGATGTGAGGAATGCGCCGGACTTTCGGAATTGGATTTTGTCCGACTTTTGAAGTATTCTTCTAAGTTAGAGAGAATTAGAGCTAGGAGGAGTTCGTCTCACTCTTCTTTATTTTCCTCATCTCATGATCCCCAACCTGATCCTACCCCTGTAGTGGCTACCCCCGATCCTACTGTGTGCCCTCCGCCTGATATGTCAGTGGTTTTACGCGCTATTCAGGCTTTAGGCGATAAGGTAGAGTCAGTGGTAAGTGACCATAAGTCTCTGATGGCCGAAGTGAAAGAGTTGAAGGCCAAGAGTGCAGTGGGTGAAGTTAGTGCCAGTGCTGTGACGAGTGCTAGTGTCGGTGCAGTGCCTTGTACTAGTGTTAGTGCCAGTGTGGTGCGTGGGGATTTTTCTGTGCGAGCCAGTCGTTCTCCCAGTCCGGGACCTCTTGCAAGCTCCCAAGCCCAGGGGAGAAGCAATGTCGAAGGGCATAAGGGTTCGGCAGGCCTTGTTAGGCGCACAGAATTATCCTCAGTGGTTGCGGGCGTGTCTTCCACAGACCGTCACTCCCACTTGCAGACGATTGAGCCCGTCTTCCGCTCGTCCGCTGATCTTCTCTCGGGGAAGAAACGTTGGTCTCAGGTCTCTAGACCGCTTAAACGCAGAGTCCAGCCATCGAGTGCTCAGCCAGGTTGCAGTAGTTGGCTCAGCTCTGACTCGCCTCATTCATCTAGCGACTGTACTCCGCCCAAGAGGAGTAAGGTACAACAGAGCTGCACCGGTGGTGCAACCACTGTTATGGCTTTACCTCAGTCTGCCACTGTCTCTGCTGATCCCAAGTGGTCTATGCTTCAGTCCATGCAAGCTCAGCTGTCGGACCTGATGCGTGAGTGTCGTGCTGAGAGTGTTGCCCCTCCTGCACCTGTGGTGCACCAACCTCCTGCACCCGTTCAGCCTGTGCTGCACCCGCCTGCACCGGTGGTGCACCTACCTCCTGCACCCGTTCAGCCTGTGCTGCACCCGCCTGTACCGGTGGTGCACCAACCTCCTGCACCCGTTCAGCCTGTGCTGCACCCTCCTGCACCGGTGGTGCACCAACCTTCTGCACCCGTTCAGCCTGTGCTGCACCCACCTGCACCGGTGGTGCACCAACCTCCTGCACTCGCTGCACCCAGTCGCAGCTCCATCTGCCAGGCATACGAGGTTGAACCACTTTCTGTGTTCACTGTTCCCAGTGTTGTTCAGCATCAGCCTTCTTTAAGGCAACCTTCGGTTTGGGATCAGGAGGATTACTCCACTCTTCCTCCTCCTCCCCTGGCTGCTCCACCGGCGGTGCAACTCTCGGTGGAAGTACAACAACCTCTTCCACCTGTGAGTCAGTCTCCTCAGTTGCTGCACCGAGCTCTACCCGTGCTCCCTGATCCTGCTCCTCAGACATCTCTGCTTGCGGGATCTTTACCTTGTTCTGCACAGCCTCGGTCTCTTCACGCTCCACTCATACCACAGGAACAGGAACGGACTACTCCGCCTCCGTCCTCCGTTCAGCTGGTGCATTCCTTGGGTGCAACTCTTGCTAGGAGTCATCCTCCTTCACCCTTGCACCTGCCTTCTGCTCCGACTGTTGTTCAACCTATGCAGTCTGAACCTCAGGTTTTCCCTCAAGTTGAGGAAACCTCTGCTGTTGTTCCTACCCATTCTGACTCTGCGGTTCAGCATTCTGGTCCTTTTGCTTCGCTACCTTCTGCTGATGAAGTGTCGGATGATGAGGAGGCACATCTTGATCCCTCATCAGACGTGGAGGAGTCTAAGCCTTCTCCATTGTCTGTTGATTTTAGAAAGGTCTTGGCTCTACTCAGGGAGCTTTACCCTGACCACTTCGTCTCTGCTGTTCCCCGCTCTCCTCCATCTGAGTTTTCGCTAGGCGTGCAACAAGCTAAGTCGTGCTATACTAAGCTTGTCCTAGCTAGATCCTCCAAGAGGGCCTTAAGGATCTTAGGGGATTGGCTTCAGTCTAAACAACACCTGGGCAAGACTTCCTTCATGTTCCCTCCAACGAAGCTCGCATCGAAAGGTTGCGTTTGGTATGCCACAGGGGAAGCACCAGGCTTGGGAGTTCCTGCCTCTGCCCAGGCTGACTTCTCAAGTCTGGTGGACTCGCCTAGGAGGACTGCGATGAGACGCTCGAAGGTTTGTTGGACCTTCTCAGACCTGGATCATCTTCTGAAAGGGTTGTTCAGAGCTTTCGAGATGTTCAATTTTCTCGACTGGTGCCTGGGAGCCCTCAGCAAGAAAACATCTCCTGCGGACAAAGACTCTGCCATGTTAATTATGTCCTGCATGGATAAGGCTATCAGGGATGGATCGGGTGAGCTAGCGTCGTTATTTGTATCAGGGGTGTTGAAGAAAAGAGAACAACTGTGTTCCTTCCTCTCAACCAGCATTACACCGTGCCAGCGGTCTCAGCTCCTTTTTGCTCCACTCTCTAAGTTCCTCTTTCCAGAGGAGCTAGTTAAGGACTTGTCGGCTGCCCTGATACAGAAGGACACGCACGATCTTGTAGCTTCATCGGCTCGTAAGTCTAAGGTTACCACCTCTGTCCCCAAGACTTATCGCTCTCCAGTGGCTGATACCCCGGCCACTAGGTTCATACCGCCCTTTCGTGGTAGAGCCCCCAGCCGAGGAAGCTCCCGTCCAGACTCTCACAGGGGCAAGTCTAAGAAAGGACCCAGGACATCCAAGGGAAAACACTGACTCTCAGATTCTCCAGACAACAGTAGGTGCCAGGCTCAAGATCTTCTGGCAAGCCTGGGAGAAGAGAGGTGCAGACGCACAGTCTGTCAGTTGGCTGAGGTACGGTTACAAGATTCCATTCTGCCTCAAACCGCCTCTGACCACATCGCCCATCAACCTCTCTCCCAACTACAAAGAAGAGGACAAGAGGCTAGCATTGCAACAGGAGGTGTCGCTACTTGTGCAGAAGAAGGCAGTGGTTATAGTCCGGGACCATCAATCCCCGGGCTTCTACAACCGTCTCTTTCTTGTGGCCAAAAAGACAGGAGGTTGGAGACCGGTGCTGGACGTCAGCTCTCTCAACGAGTATGTCACCAAGCAGACGTTCACAATGGAGACGACCAAGTCGGTCTTAGCAGCGGTCAGACAGGAGGACTGGATGGTCTCATTGGACTTGAAAGATGCATACTTTCACGTTCCCATTCATCCAGACTCCCAACCTTTCCTGAGATTCGTTTTCGGAAAGGTTGTCTATCAGTTCCAAGCCCTGTGTTTTGGCCTAAGCACAGCTCCTATGGTCTTTACTCATCTGATGAGGAATGTAGCGAAATTCCTGCACTTATTGAACATCAGAGCCTCCCTCTACCTAGACGACTGGCTGTTGAGAGCCTCCACGAGTCGTCGTTGTCTGGAGAACCTCTCTTGGACTTTAGATCTAATCAGAGACCTAGGTCTATTAGTCAATTTAGAGAAATCTCAACTCATTCCCTCCCAATCCATTGTGTATCTGGGAATGGAGATTCAGAGTCGGGATTTTCGGGCTTTTCCATCGGCCCCCAGGATAAACCAAGCCCTACAGTGCATCATGAGCATGCTGAAGAGGAGCAATTGCTCAGTGAGACAGTGGATGAGTCTCACAGGGACCCTCTCATCTCTGGCCCTGTTTGTCGAGCTGGGGAGACTCCACCTCCGCCCTCTTCAATTCCATCTTGCAGCTCATTGGGACAAGGGCTCGACTCTAGAAGCAGTCTCTATCCCTATCAACCAAGAGATGAAGACCACTCTCCGGTGGTGGAAGCACAATCTTCTTCTCAAGGAGGGTCTATCATTGGCCATCCAGACCCCCCATCTTCTTCTCTTCTCGGATGCATCGGACTCGGGCTGGGGTGCGACCTTGGACGGACGGGAATGCTCAGGAGTGTGGAACAAGGAACAAGGATTACTCCACATCAATTGCAAGGAACTGTTAGCAGTCCATCTTGCCCTGTTGAACTTCAAGTCCCTCCTGCTAGGCAAAGTGGTGGAGGTGAATTCAGACAACACCACAGCCTTGGCTTACATCTCCAAGCAAGGAGGGACCCATTCGAGGAGCCTTTACGAGATCGCAAGGGACCTCCTCATTTGGTCAAGAGGTCTAAACCTCACTCTGGTCACGAGGTTCATCCAGGGCGATATGAATGTTTCAGCGGATCGCCTCAGCAGAAGGAATCAGGTCATTCCCACGGAATGGACCCTCCACAAGAGTGTGTGCAACAGACTTTGGACGTTGTGGGGTCAGCCTACCATAGACCTGTTTGCCACCTCCATCACCAAGAGACTTCCGCTTTATTGTTCCCCTGTTCCAGACCCTGCAGCGGTTCATGTAGATGCTTTCCTTCTGAACTGGTCCCATCTCGACCTGTACGCATTCCCTCCGTTCAAGATTATAAACAAAGTTCTGCAGAAATTCGTCTCGCACGAAGGGACACGGCTGACGCTGGTTGCTCCCCTTTGGCCTGCAAGAGAATGGTACACAGAGGTACGTCAATGGCTAGTAGACTTCCCCAGGACTCTACCTCTAAGAGTGGACCTTCTACGTCAACCACACGTAGACAGGTTGCACCCAAACCTCCACGCTCTTCGACTGACTGCCTTCAGACTGTCGAAAGATTCGCTAGAGCTAGAGGCTTTTCGAAGGAGGCAGCCAGTGCGATTGCCAGAGCTAGAAGAATTTCCACTCGTAGAGTCTACCAGTCTAAGTGGGAGGTCTTCCGAAGCTGGTGTAGAGCCAATTCAATATCCTCTACCAATACCTCTGTGATCCAAATAGCTGACTTCCTGATTCATCTTAGGAATGAGAGATCCCTTTCTACTTCTACAATTAAAGGGTATAGGAGCATGTTGGCCTCAGTCCTCCGCCATAGGGGTTTGGACCTGTCTTCCAACAAGGACCTTCAAGACATTCTCAAGTCTTTTGAGACGTCTAAAGAACGTCGTCTTTCCACTCCAGGCTGGAATCTGGACGTAGTCTTAAGGTTCCTTATGACATCTAGGTTCGAACCTCTCCAGTCAGCTTCCTTCAAGGATCTTACCCTCAAGACTGCTTTTCTCGTTTGCCTTGCCACAGCTAAGAGAGTCAGTGAGGTTCATGCCTTCAGCAAGAACATTGGTTTCACAACCGAATCAGCTACATGTTCTTTTCAGCTTGGATTCCTAGCAAAGAACGAGCTTCCTTCACGTCCTTGGCCTAGATCGTTCGAAATACCTAGCCTCTCCAACATGGTAGGTAACGAACTAGAGAGAGTTCTTTGCCCTGTCAGAGCTCTCAAATATTATCTGAAGAGGTCTAAACCTATTCGAGGACAGTCAGAAGCCTTATGGTGTGCCATCAAGAAACCCTCGAGACCCATGTCCAAGAATGGGCTTTCGTACTATATAAGGCTTCTGATCAGAGAAGCACATTCTCACTTAAAGGAGGAAGACCTTGCGTTGCTGAAGGTAAGGACCCACGAAGTAAGAGCTGTTGCTACTTCCTTGGCCTTTAATAAAAACCGTTCTCTGCAGAGCATTATGGATGCAACCTATTGGAGGAGCAAGTCAGTGTTTGCATCATTTTATCTGAAAGATGTCCAGTCTCTTTACGAGAACTGCTACACCCTGGGACCATTCGTAGCAGCGAGTGCAGTAGTAGGTGAGGGCTCAGCCACTACATTCCCATAATCCCATAACCTTTTTTAACCTTTCTCTTGAATACTTTTATTGTTGTTTTTATGGTTGTTACGGTAGGCTAAGAAGCCTTCCGCATCCTTGGATTTGGCGGGTGGTCTATTCATTCTTGAGAAGCGCCGTGGTTAAAGGTTTGGTAGAGGTCCTTTAGTAGGGTTGCAACCCCTTGTACTTTGGCACCTTTGGGTTGATTCAGCCTCCAAGAGGAACGCTGCGCTCAGTAAGGAAGACGAACTTTAAATAAAAGGCAGAGTAACGGTTCTATTCGACTTCCTTACCAGGTACTTATTATTTCATTGTTATTTGAGATAACTGTTATATGAAATTTGGGGATACTTAGCTATCCTTTAATCATGTACACTGGTTTTCACCCACCTCCCTGGGTGTGAATCAGCTACATGATTATCGGGTAAGTTTAATATTGAAAAATGTTATTTTTATTAATAAAATAAATTTTTGAATATACTTACCCGATAATCATGATTTAATCGACCCTCCCTTTCCTCCCCAGAGAGAACCAGTGGACCGAGGAATAATTGAGGAGGTGTAAACAACAAATGATTGAGTACCTGGCCACAGGTGGCGCTGGTGAGTACACCCCCTTCTAGTATTGTGATAGCTGGCGTATCCCTCCATAGAATTCTGTCGGGCAACGGAGTTGACAGCTACATGATTATCGGGTAAGTATATTCAAAAATTTATTTTATTAATAAAAATAACATTTTATAGTATTTTCATGCAACAACTGAAGTGGCATAAATCAGCATTTAAAGCAAAAGATTTTATATACAAGACACATCAAGAATTATGATTTACAATAATAACCACATAAGTGAAACTAAGACTTTTATTGCTTTCGGATCTACACGTGCCACAGAAGATGGTAACCGAAACAGCTAATGAAAATCTTTTTTTGCATTGGCCATGTCATTGGTTCAAAGCAATATTAATTACAGTATAACAATGTCATCCATATATAAACCATTATTTATTCTATCTGGTATCTGATTGATAAGGCAGGCTACTAAAAATAATGATGTGGAACACTTTTTTCCAATTTATGGTTCTGAAATTGAAATGTATTTGACCATAAGACTGGGACAAAAAAAATAATTTTGCTCTTCTTTCATGTATCTTATATTGTTCACTTCATATTTCATATTAAATAAAAAATATGATGTCAATCATTCTAACTACAGTACTTCAAGCCTAACAAAGTACATCTTTTCTTGTCAAACATTGTGAATAAAATACCTAATCAACCAGATTATTTACAACTGTGATCAAAATTACCATTATTATTATTATTATTATTATTATTACCTGCTAAGCTACAACCCTAGTTAAAAGAGCAGAATGCTATAAGCCCAAGGGCTCCAACAGAAAAATAGCCCACTGAGGAGAGGAAACAAGGAAATAAATGAACTACAAGTAATAAACAATATAAAATATTTTAAGAACAGTAATCACTTTAATTTAGATCTTTCATACATAGTCAATATACGCCCCCCCCCAAAAAAAAAACCAAGAGGAAGAGAAAGAAGATAGATCAGTGTGCCTGAGTGTACCCTCGAGCATGAGAACTCTAATCCAAGACAGTGGAAGGCCATGGTACAGAGATTATGGCACTATCCAAGACTAGAAAACAATGGTTTGATTTTGGAGTGTCCTTCTACTTGAAGAGCTGCTTACCATATCTAAAGAGTCTGGACAAATTATATTATTTGGCAATATGACTTTCAACCTCTTCTACCATATACAAGAAAAACCACTTACTTCTATTGATCTTGTGTCTCCTCTTCCATGATTGTATTCCTTCATGGTCTTCACAAGGGCAACAATTACGTTAGTGGCCAAGTCAGAATCTTTCAGGTTTTTCACTGCACAAGCGGCCTGTAAAAATATCAATTTATTTAGTTACGAAGATATTCAAAAGATCCTATTCCAAAAATGTTAATGAAAAAGTTCTTAACCCTTTAACCCCCAAAGGACGTACTGGTACGTTTCACAAAACTCATTCCTTTACCCCCATGGACGTACCGGTACGTCCTTGCACAAAAATGCTATAATTTTTTTTCATATTTTTGATAATTTTTTGAAAAAAATCTGGCATTTTCCAAGAGAATGAGACCAACCTGACCTCTCTATGACAAAAATTAAGGCTATTAGAGCAATTTAAAAAAAAAAAATACTGCAAAATGTGCTGGGGAAAAAATAACCCCTTGGGGGTTTAGGGTTGGAAATTTCCAAAGAGCCTGAGGGTAAAAGGGTTAAAATGTAAGTCTCAAGAGCTTCTGCTGGCTATAAAATCTATTTAATACCTAAACCCATTTTCTGATAGTTTTCTGTATTACATGAGTGCTGGTATTAGGTAATTAATTTTTAAAGATGTATATTATTGGAAGCTAGATACGTTTTCTGACACGCTTACTGACGATCTAACAAGCGCAGCCTAACGCGCTGACCCCGGGTCGCCCCAGGGCGAGTATCCTTCCGCCCCGGAGTGCCCCGACAAGGTAACGGAGAGAGGGGGAACTACGCAAAATTCCTGGTCGGTAATTGAGGAGATCCCAGATACTCCTAAGAAAGTAGTTCAAGGTAAGTACTGTTAGGAAAAATACAAATTACTAAAAATTTGTGATTTTGCATGTTGAACAGTATGTTTTGTTTTGTTTTTCATTTTGAATTAATAACCTGAATCAATATGACAAATTTGGAAGTGATTTGTATTTCTCCTAACCATACAAACCTAGAGCTATTTATTGGGATATTACTTTCAGCTTCGACAAAATTAATATCCCCTATAAATAACGATGTGGGAGGGTGGGCTGTGACACCCTAGCAGTACCAGCTGAACTCGGTTGAGTCCCTTGTTAGGCTGGGAGGAATGTAGAGAGTAGAGGTCCCCCTTTTTGTTTTTGTTTCTTTGTTGATGTTGGCTACCCCCCAAAATTGGGGGAAGGGCCTTGGTATATGTATGTATGTATAAATAACGAAGGGTTTGTATTTAGTGAGCGAATAATGTAAGATTCATACATACCTACATACATATACCAAGGCACTTCCCCCAATTTTGGGGGGGGGGGTAGCTGACATCAAACAAATGAAAAAAGAGGGGACCTTTCCTCTCTACGTTCCTCCCACCCTGACAAGAGACTCGACAGAGTTCGGCTGGTACTATTATCATAGAAATAATAATAACTATAAATAACTTAAGACAGGCCATGAACAAATAAATATTTACACTGGTCAATGAAAGACCAGAGAGAAATGAAAGATGAGGCATACAATATACAGCACTCCAAATTATCTATTGGAACCTTAATCCAGTAGGTGACAGCTTTAGAATTAAACATTTTACGCGCTTCTATAGTTTTAAACCTATCGCAAACTTACTAGATATTAACCCTTTTACCCGCAATGCTATTTGGAACTTTCCAACCCCTAACCCGCAGGCATTTTCTTTTTCAAGAACATTTTGCAATATATTTTTTTTAAATTGCTCTAACAGCCTTAATTTTCATCACAGAGAGGTCAGGTTGGTCTCATTCTTTTGGAAAATGCCTGAAGTTTCTCATAAAGTTATCAAAATTTGCAAAAAAATGTAAAATACAATTTTTTGCAAGGACGTATACATCCATGGGGGTAAAGGGATGAGTTTTGTGAAACGTACCAGTACGTCCTTTGGGGGTAAAAGGGTTAATCCAGTAGGTGACAACTTTAGAATAAAAATAATTTTACTCGCTTCCATAGTTTTAAACCTATCGCAAAATTACTCAATACTAAACGACAAAGACTTACTAGTTTCTGTAACAAGGTTCCTGTGGCACCCCCAGATAAATTTGTTTTAGGCTTCTCTTCAACCTGGACTGCTGCTACTGGAGGTGGAGGCGGAGGTGTATTCCTAGAAAAAAAAAAAAAAAATTTACAGGTCTTCAACTTACAAAGTTAATAGCTTCTGAGAAGCTTTTTGTATGTTGAATTGTTTGTTTAAAAAAATGGCCTAGGGTAGACCTAACCTGAATCCCATGTCTATGATTTCCCGATAGTAAACTCGACAAATAGTCGGGTTTCATATAAAATATACATCAGGTTATTACAAATGAAGTTTTGTTAACTGTATTAAATTGTATATTGCTTTATTACAGTTTCTTTTCCTTATTTTTGTTATTTTCAGTTGTTTTGTTTTTGTATCTCCTGTAATGCAGTGAAATACATAGTACTCCTTTAAAACAAACATACATATGAAGTATCATTGACACGTACTTGCTATCCCATCGAACAGTATTTACAAAATAACAAAATGGTAAACTAGACACTATAAAATCTATTTCTGGGCTCGACCTGTGTCACTCCGTGAAATGCTCCTCTAGCACCATTTCTAAGGTATAGATATTGCTGAATATACCAGAGAAATAGATGCATGGCATGTCAGGAATAAACCTAACTCGCTCACTCATTGAGTGTCGGTATAGAAAACTGGGGCGTGATTGAACCACGGCCATAGTTCCCTCATCAATTAGACCTCTCCTTCATCAACATCCCCCCTCTCTACCCCTACATCTCCCACCCCTAACCTCATTCCTCCTCAGTTCTTTCTGGAAAACCAAATCTTTCATTATTAACATGATAATCAGACTGATAGGTAAGACTCATCATAGTGATACAGGACAGTTGCCTCAAATGTAAACAAATCTATTATCAGAAACAATACCAGCAAATTAATAACTTCACAAATTTTATAAATTAATAACTTAAACTTCTTAATGTTTAAAGAACCTGAGAAATCTTACTATTTAAAATGCCAATCCTAACAGTTAAAAGGAAGCAAACAGGATTAAAAATCTTACCACTGGTTTGTTGGGGCCACAACTGGAGGTGGAAAAGATACTGGATGAATTCCGGGAACAACTGGTGGTGGTTGCAAGTACAGATTTGGTGGTACTCCTGGAATAATAAGAATGGATTGGATTTATAAATTTGCCCATTCAGTGCTCGTACAAGCGAGGGGAACCGCCACAAGCTAAATTACAAAGTTAAAGGGATATTGTAGATGGCAGAAATAAAAGTGTAGCTAGGGGACGAAAGGACATTACAATGACGGCACTAGCCCCTATGGAATGTCATAATAAAAAGTTCATATATTTCTTTCATAAATCCCTAACAGTTAAAGAAACCAGAATTTTTTTTAAATGACAAATCTAATTCAATTATACAAATAGCAGCTTCTAAACTGAAAAGGTGATGGTAAAATTTATATAAGAATTGTGCAAATGGACTTCAGAAGCTGACACTTTCAAGATTTGATATTTTTCATTTGATCAGAATTTCCATTAAAAAATTCTTACCTAAGTTGGTACCAATGCCTCCCTTGCTGCCTGCTAGGCTGGAATTAAAAATATAAAAATTATTAGGACGAAAATTCTTTGAAAACTAAATGAAACAAAAAAGTGACACACATTGAATTATTAAAAGTTAGAAGGATACCTAGATCCAGCAGCACTTCTTTCTTTATCTGGGCATACAAAGCCATCTTAAAATTTATAATAGGCTATTACTGTAGCAAGAAATACATATTAATAAAAATATCTTGAAATTTATAGTGGAGTTTACTGTAGCAAGAAATTCATATTAATAAAAATATTATAACTCCAGTTTGCGCTTAAATTCTGTTCAAGTCTTGAAATAACTATCAACTACAAGTACTACGTACAATATCAGTAAGTTACATAAACAACGGCTGAAAAAATGTCTCATAGATCAAAATCTCAGTAACATGCAGAGCTATTTCTCAATATAATACAAAAACTTATAGAACCTTACCTCTTGGTTGGGTCGGACTTCTTTTCATCCGTTTCATCTTTTTTGTCTTCTGATGAATCTTTAAAGTTTTCCAGCCTCCCTGAAAAAATTATATGAACTTTGGTAATAAACACAATCAGGTATGTCTGTGTCCTATTTTCAGTATACAACAAACGGTAGTATTCATCATAAAGTACAAACCAATAAAAGTACAATGACCAATTTACATTATATTAACCCTTTTACCCCAATGCTATTTGGAACTTTCCAACCCTTAACCCCCAGGGGTTTTTTTTTTCAAGCACATTTTGCAAGATATTTTTCTTAAATTGCGCCAACAGCCTTATTTTTCATCATAGAGAGGTCAGGTTGGTCTCATTATTTTGGAAAATGCCTGAAGCTTCTCATAGTTATAAAAAATATGCAAAAAAATGTAAATAGCAGGTTTTTTTCAAGGACGTACCAGTACATCCATGGGGGTAAAGGGATAAGTTTTGTGAAACGTACCAGTACGTCCTTTGGGGGTAAAAGGGCTAACAGCCTTAATTTTTGTCATAGAGAGGTCTGGTTGGTCTCATTATTTTGGAAAATGCCTGAAGTTTCTTATAAAGTTATCAAAAATATGCAAAAAAATTTAAATAGTTTTTTTCAAGGACGTACCGGTACGTCCATGGGGGTAAAGGGATGAGTTTTGTGAAACGTACCAGTACGTCCATTGGGAGTAAAAGGGGTAATGTACAAAACATGAATATGATGTACGAGACTGCTGAAGAATGATCCAACTAAGGCCCTTCATACTGGGTGCATAGAAAGATTGGGAAATTTTGCCCCTGTCTAGATCAGTGACCCATGTATAAATGTCCAAATAATCAGCAGACAAGGATACATATCCGTTCTACAAGAATGCTTATTATGTAGTTCTAGCTAAAGTATAAAAAATACACTGTACTTACGTTTCTTTTCCCAAATGTTCTTTTTCTGCAATTAAAAGAAATTCAATTAGTAATACTTCATAAATTATAAACAAATTAAATGGTATGAAAAAACTTTAGAGAACATTTTATCTATCAAATAAATTTTTTTTCAGTTGGATTTGTGAAATTCGAATGTTTGTAAGTTTGGAACTTCTGTATGTATAATTATGTAGGGGTTATATAATAAATATTTAGGTAATATACAATATCTTTATCTACCATAGTCCTTAGCTTGCTTCTGTCAAAATATTCAACACTGGTTTTCTCAATTGCCATTGAAAAAGTGGCTACACAACGTTAACCCTTTTACCCCCAGGCTATTTGGAAATTTCCAACCCTTAACCCCCAGGAGGTTAATTTTTTCCCAACCAGAGAGGTCAGGTTGGTCTCATTCTCTTGGAAAATGCCTGAATTTTCTCAATAAATTATCAAAAATATGAAAAAAAAAAATTTTTATTGCATTTTTTTTGCAAGGACGTACCAGTACGTCCATGGGGGTAAAGGGATGGCTTTTGTGAAATGTACCAGTGCATCCTTTGGGGGTAAAAGGGTTAAACATTTATATGGTCAACATTCATTGGTAAAACGGTTTAATATTGTTTATTCTTATTTGTGTATATATAACTGAAAGATCCATCGTGAACCATATTTATAGTTACCTTGAGATGCTTCATTCCGTTAATATGTACGTCAAGCGACTTTCTGCCATTCATCTGGGACTGACAAATCTGTTAAGAAAGAAATAAATACAATACTAAAAACTGTAACCGGAGTTTAAAGGATACTGTTAAAAAATATGTTATTTTCATTAGTAAAATAAATTTTTGAATATACTTACCCGATAATCATGTAGCTGTCAACTCTGTTGCCGACAGAAATCTACGGTCGGGATACGCCAGCGATCGCTATACAGGTGGGGGTGTACACCACAGCGCCATCTGTGGTCAGGTACTCCAGTACTTCTTGTCAACACCACCTCAATTTTTTCCTCGGTCCACTGGTTCTCTATGGGGAGGAAGGGTGGGTCAATTAAATCATGATTATCGGGTAAGTATATTCAAAAATTTATTTTACTAATGAAAATAACATTTTTCAATATTAATCTTACCCGATAATCATGTAGCTGATTCACACCCAGGGTGGTGGGTGGAGACCAGCATACATGTTAACAAAGAAGCTAAGTATCCCGTATTTTATTTTATTAGTTATTCAAAAATAACATAAAATAAATAAGTACCTGGTAAGGAAGACGACTTGAACCATTACTCTGCCTTTATTAAGTACGTCTTCCTTACTGAGCGTAGCGTCCTCTTAGGATGCTGAACGACTCTTAGGTGCTGAAGTATAAAGGGCTGCAACCCATACTAAAGGACCTCATCACAACCTTTAACCTCGGCGCTTCTCAAGAAAGAATTGACCACCCGCCAAATCAACAAGGATGTGGAAGGCTTCTTAGCCGACCGTACAACCCATAAAAAGTATTCAAGAGAAAGGTTAAAAAGGTTATGGGATTATGGGAATGTAGTGGCTGAGCCCCCGCCTACTACTGCATTCGTTGCTACGAATGGTCCCAGGGTGTAGCAGTTCTCGTAAAGAGACTGGACATCTTTGAGATAGAATGATGCGAACACTGACTTGCTTCTCCAATAGGTTGCATCCATAACACTCTGCAGAGAACGGTTCTGTTTGAAGGCCACTGAAGTAGCCACAGCTCTCACTTCATGTGTCCTTACCTTCAGCAAAGCAAGGTCTTCTTCCTTCAGATGAGAATGTGCTTCCCTAATCAGGAGCCTGAATTAGTAAGAAACTGAGTTCTTAGACCTTGGAAGAGAAGGCTTCTTGATAGCACACCATAAGGCTTCTGATTGTCCTCGTAAAGGTTATGACCTTTTTAGATAGTACCTAAGAGCTCTAACTGGGCAAAGTACTCTCTCCAGTTCGTTCCCCACCAAGTTGGACAGGCTTGGGATCTCGAACGACTTAGGCCAAGGACGTGAAGGAAGCTCGTTTTAGCAAAAAAACCGAGCTGCAAAGAACATGTAGACGTTTCAGATGTGAAAACTATGTTCCTGCTGAAGGCGTGGATCTCACTTACTCTTTTAGCTGTTGTCAAGCACACGAGGAAAAGAGTTTTTAATGTGAGGTCCTTAAAAGAGGCTGATTGGAGAGGTTCAAATCTTGATGACATAAGGAACCTTAGGACCACGTCTAGATTCCAGCCTGGAGTGGACAACCGACGTTCCTTTGAGGTCTCAAAAGACCTAGGGAGGTCCTGTGGATCTTTGTTGGTGGAAAGATCCAAGCCTCTGTGGCGGAAAACCGCTGCCAACATACTTCTGTAACCCTTGATCGTAGGAGCTGAAAGGGATCTTACGTTCCTTAGATGTAACAGGAAGTCAGCAATCTGGGTTACAGTGGTACTGGTTGAGGAAATTGCATTGGCCTTGTACCAGCTTCGGAAGACTTCCCCTTTAGACTGATAGACTCTGAGAGTGGATGTCCTCCTTGCTCTGGCAATCGCTCTGGCTGCCTCCTTCGAAAAGCCCCTAGCTCTTGAGAGTCTTTCGAAAGTCTGAAGGCAGTCATACGAAGAGCGTGGAGGTTTGGGTGTACCTTCTTTACGTGAGGTAGACGTAGAAGGTCCACTCCTAGAGGAAGAGTCCTGGGAATGTCGACCAGCCATTGCAGTACCTCTATGAACCATTCTCTCGCGGGCCAGAGCGGAGCCAACCACCGTCAGCCGTGTCCCTTTGCGAGAGGCGAACTTCTGAAGTACCCTGTTGACAATCTTGAACGGCGGGAATGCATACAGGTCGAGATGGGACCAATCCAGCAGAAAAGCATCCACGTGAACTGCTGCTGGGTCTGGAATCGGAGAACAATACAACGGGAGCCTCTAAGTTATCGAGGTAGCGAACAGATCTATGGTTGGATGACCCCACAGGGCCCAAAGTCTGCTGCAAACATTCTTGTGAAGGGTCCACTCTGTGGGGATGACCTGACCCTTCCGACTGAGGCGATCTGCCATGACATTCATATCGCCCTGAATGAACCTCGTTACCAGCATGAGCTTTCGATCTTTTGACCAGATGAGGAGGTCCCTTGCGATCTAGAACAACTTCCACGAATGAGTCCCTCCCTGCTTGGAGATGTAAGCCAAGGCTGTGGTGTTGTCAGAGTCCACCTCCACCACCTTGTTAAGCTGGAGGGACTTGAAGTTTATCAAGGCCAGATGAACCGCCAACAGCTCCTTGCAATTGATGTGAAGTGTCCTTTGCTCCTGATTCCATGTTCCCGAGCATTCCTGTCCGTCCAAAGTTGCACCCCAGCCCGTGTCTGATGCGTCAGAGAAGAGACGGCGGTCGGGTTTCTGAACAGCCAAAGGTATACTTCCTTGAGAAGAAAGCTGTTCTTTCACCACGTGAGAGTAGACCTCCTCTCTTCGGAAACAGGAACTGAGACCGTCTCTAGCGTCATGTCCTTTATCCAGTGAGCAGCTAGATGATACTGAAGGGGGCGGAGGTGGCGTCTCCCTAACTCGATGAACAGGGCCAGCGATGAAAGTGTCCCTGTTAGACTCATCCACTACCTGACTGAGCATCGGTTCCTTCTCAGCATGCTCTGGATGCATTCTAGGGCTTGGTAGATCCTTGGGGCCGACGGAAAAGCCCGAAAAGCTCGACTCTGAAGATCCATACCCAGGTAGACAATGGTCTGGGATGGGACGAGCTGGGACTCCTCAAAATTGACCAGGAGGCCCAGTTCCTTGGTCAGATCCATAGTCCATCTGAGAATCTCCAGACAGCGACGACTTGTGGGAGCTCTTAAAAGCCAGTCGTCTGACGGAGCCGGACACAAGATCATGGTACTGCTGCACAGTCTGTGAACTGTCAACCATGGGGAAGCGAGGAAGTACAGCGACAACCCGAAACTGTCTAGACTGTCTGGGTCGTACAGACAACTCCTTATCGGGTTGCTGAGGTTGCCGCACTGCGTCACAAGTCACTTCTGCTGGTTGTTGAACGTCTTCCCAGTGACACACTGACTCCGTAAACAAAAAATCCTCTAACAAGGACTAAGCTTGGACTGCATGTCTTGCAACAAAGCTCAAGGTCTATGGGAGCAGGTGTGGTAACAGACGGGGTTAGCGACTGAAGTGGAACCATTACCCTCCCTGGAAGCATGTTATGCTTAAATAAAAGTCCATAGGAGGCTAAGCAGCTAAAGGCTCCTCTCCAAATGACAGAGTCCTCAAGGGAATATCAGAAGGAGGGAGAGTAGCACTTTCTCATCTACAGGAACCATATCCGAGAAAAGCTAAGTTCTCTCAGTGAGGGTTTCACTGGTGCAAAAGCAGCAGACCAGAAGGCAACGTTAAGAAACTGCTTGACAGTCTTGTGAGTTGGCAACAACCAAAGATGTGTGACTGAGGAGCATGCGGTAAGGTATGCAGAGCATGCTGTATGCAGAGCATGCTGTATGTAGAGCATGCTGTAAGGTAAGCAGAGCATGTTGCATGGCGTGCGGCTTATGCTGCATGGGATGAGGCTCATGCTGCATGGGATGAGGCTCATGCTGCATGGTGTGAGGCTCATGCTGCATGGGATGAGGCTCATGCTGCAAGGGATGAGGCTCATGCCGCATGCGTTGAGGAGGATGCCGCATAGTATGAGGCTCCTGCCTCATGGGTTGAGGCGGTTGCCGCATAGCATGAGGCTCCTGCCTCATGGTTTGAGGAGGATGCCGCATAGCATGAGGCTCCTCATAGCATGAGGCTCCTGCCTCATGGGTTGAGGAGGATGCCGCATAGCATGAGGCTCCTGCCTCATGGGTTGAGGAGGATGCCGCATAGCATGAGGCTCCTGCCTCATGGGTAGAGGAGGTTGCCGCATAGCATGAGGCTCCTGCCTCATGGGTTGAGGAGGATGCCGCATAGCATGAGGCTCCTGCCTCATGGGTAGAGGAGGTTGCCGCATAGCATGAGGCTCCTGCCTCATGGGTTGAGGAGGATGCCGCATAGCATGAGGCTCCTGCCTCATGGGTTGAGGAGGAAGCCGCATAGC
This sequence comes from Palaemon carinicauda, assembly GCF_036898095.1. Classification (NCBI taxonomy): domain Eukaryota; kingdom Metazoa; phylum Arthropoda; class Malacostraca; order Decapoda; family Palaemonidae; genus Palaemon; species Palaemon carinicauda. The sequence continues at coordinate 138,041,866 of NC_090737.1, forward strand.
ATGAGGCTCCTGCCTCATGGTTTGAGGATGATGCCACATAGCATGAGGCTCCTGCCTCATGGGTAGAGGAGGTTGCCGCATAGCATGAGGCTCCTGCCTCATGGGTTGAGGAGGATGCCGCATAGCATGAGGCTCCTCATAGCATGAGGCTCCTGCCTCATGGGTAGAGGAGGTTGCCGCATAGCATGAGGCTGCTGCCTCATGGGTGGAGGAGGTTGCCGCAACGCATGAGGCTCCTGCCTCATGGGTGGAGGAGGTTGCCGCAACGCATGAGGCTCCTGCCTCAAGGGTTGAGGAGGTTGCCGCATAGCAAGAGGCTCCTGCCTCAAGGAGCCTCAACATCATACGTCTGGCAGGGTGGACTGCGCAGAGGTGGAGGAGCGCTCGCAGGAGGAGGTGTGCTAACCTTCTCTGCCTGAAACTCCTGCATCAAAACCGCAAGCTGAGACTGCATTGTCTGCAGCATAGACCACTAGGGTCTATGAAAGACAACAACAAACGGAGCTACTGTCCGTTGAGACTGAGGGTCTAAAACAGCTGGTACGGCAACAGACGGAGTTACTGCCTGTTGCGGTACCACCTTGCCTCTCTGGGAGGTGTGCAGTTGTCGTACTGCAGCAAGTCCGAACTGACCCAGTGCTAATGGCTACGCCTAGGAGTTGGACTTGCGCGGAAGGGACCGACTTGCACTTAAAAGCTGCAAGATTTGGTCCATGGTTTCTGCGAGAAACCTCTTCCGCAGACGAGGAATGAATGGGCTCTCTCGTCTTTGTGTGGGTGGGGTGATCACGTCGGCTACGTGAGTTGGTTACACCCGAAACCACGGAGGGAAACGTCTGTTCGTCGATCAAGGCCTGATGAACCCATAAGTCCTTCGACGTTACTTCTCCCCTGGGCTTGGGAGCTTGTAAGAGGTCCCAGACTAGGCGAACAACTGGCACGAACAGACGAACCCTCGAACGCAACACTGTAACACTTTGCGCTTATCACTTTATCACTTTTGATTTTCTGTTTGCACTTATTTCACTGAACTCGAAACTTTAAGTGGTTTGTACCTGAAACACGCAATTCTATCCTTCATTAAAAGTTAGTAATTGCAAAAACAGTATTACAATGTAACAGAAAAACATAATGAAAGATAAATAATTCAGTGGCTGGAAAAGAGACTAAACACTAGATCAAATAAACTACGTTTAAAATCTCTCACCGCATAAAGCCTGGGAACAAGAATAAAACTCTAGAAACGTTTACCTTCTTCCCCTAAAGAGACTAGGGAGAAGAGCAAAAACGATAACAACGTTACCCGCTTGAACGAAACGTTTACCCTCCTCTCTCTCCCTCCGTCTCTATCTCTCTCTCTCTCTCTTTTGACTTAGAACCTGAGAGATGAGCCCAATTATATCGTTAAAACATATTATTGTTAAAGGAAAAAAACTGAAAGATTTCCCAAATAAAAAGTTCCTTTATTAGAATTAAAACCATTTAAGCTAAGAAAGAATGAACAAAACGCTAGAATTGGTTTACTCTTACTGCAACGTGAAACCGTGAATACTCTCTCTCTATCGTAACGATAGAGCGCAAGTTGAACGTTCTGAACGTCAACAACTGCAGAGACAAAACAAAACGTTAGTTCAACTTGAAAACAGTACGAGACTATCAAAGAAATTCTTTCAAAAACATTAAAATAGCATAAAATGTTAACAGGTAAAAACGAAATGACGGGCTCAATGTTAATTAACTTCGGTTCCAAAAAAAGACCGCCTACTATTAGGAAAGGTCGCATATAAACAAACATAAAAATTAATTTTAATAAGTTTATAATAAAAGGAAGTTAATCGAAGAGGCCTATAAAAGGCGGAGAGATATAAAATAAATCTATAACTTTGTTAAGCAAAATTAAGAAAGAGAGTCTATACTCTCTTCGACACCAACACTTCCGTCTAAGGGAAGGGTCAGCCATTTAAAAGTGAAAGAGAGTTCATACTCTCTTCGTCACCAAAATTAAATCAAATAAATTCCAAAAAACTTGCTAAGCTAATGATAAAGCTTCCTGAATAGCGAAGGCTAAACTCTAGAGCAAATACATCACCAAATCGTGAACAATAACTCCAGAATCAACAGCGTATCCATGTAGGTCTAGCCGGAGGCACGACAGAGGAAAAATTGAGGTGGTGATGACAAGAAGTACTGGAGTACCTGACCACAGATGGCGCTGTGGTGTACACCCCCACCTGTATAGCGATCGCTGGCGTATCCCGACCGTAGATTTCTGTCGGCAACAGAGTTGACAGCTACATGATTATCGGGTAAGATTAATATTGAAAAATCTATAACATCTACTACCAAAAACAATCTCAATTTATAAAAGGGATTTTGACGAACGAAAAATATATTTTTGGGCAAGGAACCTGTGTCGCTCCGTGAAATGCACCATTTCTAAGGCATAGTTATTGCTGAATATACCAGAGTAAAAAAAAGATGCATGGAATGCCAGGAATAAACCTAGCTCGCTCACTCTTTGAGTGTTGGTATTGAAAACTGGGGCGTGATACTGCTAAAAAATATCAACAAGATCTACTACCAAAAACAATCAATTTAAAAAACAAAATTAAATTTCAATGTAATTTTTAGAAATAAGAAAGGCAAATCATTGTCAATTACAAAAATTTCAAAGCAAAATCAATGATAATTACAAAATTTTGAATATAAAAAGTCAAATACAAAAGCATAAATGCAAAATCAATGTTTATTACAGACATTGGAATCCAAAGATTTCTAAAATAATATGACAAATTTAGAAACAATTTGTATTTTTCCCTAACTTATACAAACCTGTAGTTGTTTACATAAGATATATCTTTCTATGTAAACAACGGAAGGTTTGTTAGTGTGGGAACAATTATATTTTTCTTTACATTGACAATACTCTTCAACTATTATACAACACATTTAAAACTTTAGGTCTGATTCTTGATTGAAAATTACTTATCAGAAACACATTCTTCTGTTTCTTTTTCAATTGCAAATAAACTTGACTTATTTCTAAGTCTTTTAAGATTTTTGGTGCTTAGCCTATACTGAAGTGTTTTAAATTCTTCCATTCTGCCTTGTCTCGACTATTCTTCTCCTGTCTGGTCTTCAACTGCTGAATATCTTAATTTGTTAGACAACAAAATTGCAGTCTATTAAATTTCTTATTCCTGGTCTAGATATTAATCTCTCTCGGCTTTGTATAGTCAGTTCTTTAAGCATGTTGCATGAGATTTTTCATAATTCTGATCATCTTTGCATTCGGATCTAACCAAACTGTACCATCCTGTACGTTGCACTAGGTATACAGTAAAATCTAACTTATGCCTTTACCACCGTAAGACTCAATAACACACAGCATTCTATAAGTTTTATTCCAACTGTGACCAGATTGTGGAATGATCTTCTTAATCAGGCAGCTGAATCTGTGAAACTTCAAAAGTTCAAACTTGCAGCTAATATTTTTTATGTTGAAGAGGCTGACATAAGTCTCATTTCGCTTTATATATGACAGATCTATTTTAAATTTATTGATCTAGGAATATTTCAAATCAATTATTCATCACTTCTCATGTAGTTTATCAATTTCCTTTCCTCATTGGGCTATTTTTCCCGGTTGGAGTCCTTGGGCTTATAGCTTCCTCGTTTTCCAACTAGGGTTGTAATTTAGCTAGTGGTGACGATGATACATGCATACATATACCAAGGCACTTCTCCAATTTTGGGGGGTCGCCGACATCAACAAATGAAACAAAAACAAAAAGGGGACCTCCACTCTCTACGTTCCTCTCCTGTGGCCGCGGGGGCATAAAAACAATTAGAATAGCGCCAACGTTATCCCTGCGTGTCGTAAGAGGCGACTAAAAGGGATGGGACGAGGGGGCTGGGAACCCCCTCTCCTGTATCTACAATCCTGTGAGACATCGACAAAAAGATGGTGACGATGATAATAAAAATAATAAAGGATAAAGCCAACAACAGCAAGGAATAAAAGCTCTACTTACATCACATACGTACGTCATGCCCCCATCATCGTCATACATGATGGATATGATGCCAGGTCCAAACTCCTCCTCTGTAATAAATTTAGAAAATAATGAACCTTCATTTTCATTCACAAAATCAATACCAAATTATAGTACAGGAAAGAAGATCTGATCATTATATAACCAATGAACATTAATTAACCCTTTTACCCCCAGGCTATTTGGAACTTTCCAACCCTTAACCCCCAGGCATTTTATTTTTTCAAGCACATTTTGCAATATATATATTTTTTAAATTGCTCTAACAGCCTTAATTTTCGTCATAGAGAGGTTGGGTTGGTCTCATTCTTTTGGAAAATGCCTGAAGTTTCTCATAAAGTTATCAAAAATATGCAAAAATAAAATGTAAATAGCAGTTTTTTGCAAGGACGTACCAGTACGTCCATGGGGGTAAGGGGATGAGTTTTGTGAAACGTACCAGTACGTCCATTGGGGGTAAAAGGGTTAATAAAATTTTATAACAAACCAAGTGAATATATTTTCAAGACGATATAACCTGAAAGTCCTGTAAATAAAATATTCACAGTAACTTACCTAATAACTTTGTTTCCTCAGCAATCCACTCTTCGCTTGGCCTGGTGTCTTCTTCTTCCTCCTCCTCATACCCGTCATAACTGCCGTAGGGCGGGTACTGGTTATTCCAAGAGTTCCAATTATTCCCTCCCCAGCCACCACCTACGCCACCACCACCGCCCCAATTGCCACCCCATCCACCTTCGAATGGGCCTCCGCCCATGCCCATCCCGCCGAACCTCTTGTTGGGACCCCAGTTGTCATTGTGGTATCGCTTCCGGGGACCTGATACTGATCAAATTTAAAAGGATTAGTCAATTTAATTTTACACTTGATAAGAGAAACAGAATAAGATAATTACAACCTAAATATTATCCAATCATAATAACAACAATGCAATATTTGCAAGATTTTGACTGATTAATCAGTTTGTGAAATGTTAATTGCAAAAAATCTAAAACCACATTCATACCTTCGACTTTAACAACATTCTCCTTCGCCTTTGATCCATACGAACCAGTGCTCAGTCCGGAGAGAACGGCACCGAGGCTCGAGTGTTTTTTTTGTTCCGCTGTAACAAAATAGCAATGTCGATATTATATAGAGCATTAAACAAAAGCAATAAACATCGCCGATTACTTCCAAAAAATCAAACCAATACATATCCATTGACAGAAGGCATATACAGTAGACAGCTTTCTAATCCTGTTACAGACCTTGCAGTCAGTCACCTCTTATCTTGAATGCTGTATTATGCATCCTGAAAACTAATGCTTTTCAGGTCCAACTCCAAGACTACTTTTAATTTATGTAGTCTTAGATTAGCCTCTGTACCATGGTCTTCCACTGACTATGGTTAGAGTTCTCTGGCTTGAGCGTACAATCGGGCACACTATTCTATCTTATTTCTCTTCCTCTTGTTTTGTAAAGTTTTTATAGTTTACATAGGAGATACTGTATTTGTTTTAATGTTACTGTTCTTAAAATATCTTATTTTTTCTCGTTTCCTTTCTTCACTGGGCTATTTTCCCTGTTGGAGCCTCTGGACTTATAGCATCCTCCTTTTCCAACTCAGTTTTAGCTCAGCAATTAATAATAATAATGTCATATTTTGCTTGGTCTTCCTATCCTTACTAGTATTAAAATAAAATTATTTTAAGCAACCTATCATCGTCCATTCTTTCCATGTGACAGAACTATTTTGCAACACACTGCTGCATCTCTTCATCAGTATTCGACTTTTTTCCAAACCTTTCTGTATCTCTCAAACATTTTGCAACATGTACAAAACACAAACAGTTCAACATTTTCCTTTAATTTGCAAATAACATCAACAGTTCACTTTCCTAAATTTGATCAGGGTAAACAATCCTTTCATTCATTCTGACTACTGTAGTTCCATTGACTCTCCTCTTCAAAAACCTTTGGTATAGATTGTGTTGCCTCCTGTATTTCACTTTCTTTAACTCACACCTCAGTAACATGTTATTTTTATTAGTAAAATAAATTTTTGAATATACTTACCCGATAATCATGTAGCTGTCAACTCCGTTGCCCGACAGAATTCTACGGGAGGGATACGCCAGCTATCACAATACTAGAAGGGGGTGTACTCACCAGCGCCACCTGTGGCCAGGTACTACAGTACTTCTTGTTGACACCTCCTCAATTTTTCCTCGGTCCACTGGTTCTCTATGGGGAGGAAGGGAGGGTCAATTAAATCATGATTATCGGGTAAGTATATTCAAAAATTTATTTTACTAATGAAAATAACATTTTTCAATATTAAACTTACCCGATAATCATGTAGCTGATTCACACCCAGGGGGGTGGGTGAAAACCAGTGTACAAGATTAAAGGATAGCTAAGTATCCCGTATTTCATATAATCAGTTATCTCAAAATAACAATGAAATAATAAGTACCTGGTAAGGAAGTCGACTTGAACCGTTACTCTGCCTTTTTTTAAGTTCGTCTTCCTTACTGAGCGCAGCGTTCCTCTTAGGAGGCTGAATCAACTCAAAGGTGCTAAAGTATATAGGGCTGCAACCCCTACTAAAGGACCTCTACACAACCTCTAACCCAGGCGCTTCTCAAGAATGAATTGACCACCCGCCAAATCAAAAGGATGCGGAAGGCTTCTTAGCCTACCGTAACAACCATAAAAACAACAATAAAAGCATTCAAGAGAAAGGTTAAAAAAGGTTATGGGATTAGGAGAATGTAGTGGCTGAGCCCTCACCTACTACTGCACTCGCTGCTACGAATGGTCCCAGGGTGTAGCAGTTCTCGTAAAGAGACTGGACATCTTTAAGATAAAATGATGCAAACACTGACTTGCTCCTCCAATAGGTTGCATCCATTATGCTCTGCAGAGAACGGTTTTTATTAAAGGCCATCGAAGTAGCTACGGCTCTCACTTCATGGGTCCTTACCTTCAGCAAAGCAAGGTCTTCCTCCTTTAAGTGAGAATGGGCTTCTCTAATCAGAAGCCTTATATAATACGAAACCCCATTCTTGGACATGGGCCTCGAAGGGTTCTTGATTGCACACCATAAGGCTTCTGATTGTCCTCGAATAGGTTTTGACCTATTAAGATAAAATTTCAGAGCTCTGACAGGGCAAAGAACTCTTTCTAGCTCGTTATCTACCATGTTGGAGAGGCTAGGTATTTCAAACGATCTAGGCCAAGGACGTGAAAGAAGTTCATTCTTAGCTAAGAATCCAAGCTGTAAAGAACATGTTGCAGATTCGGATGTGAACCCAATATTCTTGCTGAAGGCATGAACCTCACTGACTCTCTTAGCTGTTGCAAGGCAGACGAGAAAAAGAGTCTTGAGGGTAAGGTCCTTGAAGGAAGCTGACTGGAGAGGTTCGAACCTAGGTGACATAAGGAACCTTAAGACTACGTCTAGATTCCAGCCTGGAGTGGGTAGACGACGTTCTTTAGTAGTCTCAAAAGACTTAAGGATGTCTTGAAGGTCCTTGTTGGAAGAAAGGTCCAAACCTCTGTGGCGGAGAACTGAAGCCAACATACTCCTGTACCCTTTAATCGTAGGAGCTGAAAGGGATCTCTCATTCCTAAGATGTAATAGGAAGTCAGCTATTTGGGTCACAGAGGTATTGGTAGAGGAAACTGCATTGGCTCTACACCAGCTCCGGAAGACTTCCCACTTGGATTGGTAGACTCTACGAGTGGATACCCTCCTTGCTCTGGCAATCGCACTGGCTGCCTCCTTCGAAAAGCCTCTAGCTCTAGCGAATCTTTCGACAGTCTGAAGGCAGTCAGCCGAAGAGCGTGGAGGTTTGGGTGCAACCTGTCTACGTGAGGTTGACGTAGAAGGTCCACTCTTAGAGGGAGAGTCCTGGGGACGTCGACCAGCCATTGTAGTACCTCTGTGAACCATTCTCTTGCAGGCCAAAGGGGAGCAACCAGCGTCAGCCGTGTCCTTTCGTGCAAGATGAACTTCTGAAGGACTTTGTTTATGATCTTGAACGGTGGGAATGCGTAAAGGTCGAGATGGGACCAGTTCAGCAGAAAAGCATCCACATGAACTGCTGCTGGGTCTGGAACTGGGGAACAGTACAAAGGAAGTCTCTTGGTCATGGAGGTGGCAAACAGATCTATTGTCGGCTGACCCCACAAGGTCCAAAGTCTGTTGCACACGCTCTTGTGGAGGGTCCATTCCGTGGGGATGACCTGATCCCTTCTGCTTAGGCGATCTGCTGAGACGTTCATGTTGCCCTGAATGAACCTCGTAACTAGGGTGATGTTTAGACCTCTTGACCAAATGAGGAGGTCCCTTGCTATCTCGTATAGGCTCCTCGAATGGGTCCCTCCTTGCTTGGAGATGTAAGCCAAGGCTGTGGTGTTGTCGGAGTTCACCTCCACCACCTTGCCTAGCAGGAGGGACTTGAAGTTCAATAGGGCTAAATGAACTGCTAGTAGCTCCTTGCAGTTGATGTGGAGCGTTTCCTGTTCCTCGTTCCACGTTCCCGAGCACTCCCGTCCGTTCAAGGTCGCGCCCCAGCCCGAGTCCGATGCATCCGAGAAGAGATGAAGATTGGGGGTCTGAATCGCCAACGATAGGCCCTCCCTGAGAAGGAGATTGGTCTTCCACCACAAGAGAGTGGTCTTCATCTCTTCGGTGACTGGGATAGAGACTGCTTCGAGAGTCAAACCCTTGTCCCAATGAGCTGCAAGATGGAATTGAAGAGGGCGGAGGTGGAGTCTCCCTAGCTCGACGAACAGGGCCAACGATGAAAGGGTCCCTGTGAGACTCATCCACTGTCTCACCGAGCAACTGCTCCTCTTCATCATGCTCAGGATGCAATCTAGGGCTTGGCTTATCCTTGGGGCCGATGGAAAAGCCCGAAAATCCTGACTCCGAATCTCCATTCCCAGGTACACAATGGATTGGGAGGGAATGAGTTGGGACTTTTCTAGATTGACTAACAGACCCAGTTCTTTGGTCAAGTCTAAAGTCCAGTTGAGACTCTCCAGACAGCGACGACTCGTGGAGGCTCTCAACAGCCAGTCGTCTAAGTAAAGGGAGGCTCTGATGTCCGATAAGTGGAGGAATTTTGCTATATTCCTCATCAGATGCGTAAACACCATAGGAGCTGTGCTTAGGCCAAAACACAGGGCTTGGAATTGGTAGACAACCTTTCCAAAAACGAATCTCAGGAAAGGTTGGGAGTCTGGATGAATAGGAACGTGAAAGTAAGCATCTTTCAGGTCCAACGAGACCATCCAGTCCTCCTGCCTGACCGCTGCTAGGACCGACTTCGTCGTCTCCATCGTGAACGTCTGCTTGGTGACATAAGCATTGAGCGCGCTGACGTCCAGCACCGGTCTCCAACCTCCTGTCTTCTTGGCCACCAGAAAGAGACGGTTGTAGAAGCCCGGGGATTGATGGTCCCGGACTATAACCACTGCCTTCTTCTGTAACAGGAGCGACACCTCCTGGTGCAACGCTAGCCTCTTGTCCTTTTCTTTGTAGTTGGGAGAGAGGTTGATGGGAGATGTGGTCAGAGGGGGTTTGCGGCAGAATGGTATCCTGTAACCCTCCCTCAGCCAACTGACAGACTGTGCGTCTGCACCTCTCTTTTCCCAGGCTTGCCAGAAGATCTTGAGTCTGGCGCCTACTGCTGTCTGGAGAGGAGGAGAGTCAGTTTTTGCCTTTAGAAGCCTTGGAACCTTTCCTAGACTTGCTCCTGGAAGAGTCTGGACGGGAGCTTCCACGGCTGGGGGCTCTACCACGAAAGGGCGGAATAAACCTCGTAGCAGGAGTATCAGCCACTGGGGTGCGATAAGTCCTGGGGACTGAGGTAGCAACCTTAGTCTTACGAGCCGATGAGGCCACAAGATCATGGGTGTCCTTTTGTATCAGGGCCGCAGACAAGTCCTTAACAAGCTCTTCAGGAAACAGGAACTTAGAGAGCGGAGCGAAAAGGAGTTGAGACCTTTGACAAGGTGTGATGCTGGAGGAAAGGAATGAACAAAGCTGCTCCCTTTTCTTAAGCACTCCTAACACAAACATCGAAGCAAGCTCGCCAGATCCATCCCTAATAGCCTTATCCATGCAGGACATTAAGAGCATGGCTGAGTCCTTGTCCGCAGGGGAGGTCTTCTTGCTAAGGGCCCCCAGGCACCAGTCTAGGAAATTGAACATCTCAAATGCTCTAAATACACCCTTTAGGAAGTGATCAAGATCGGAGAAGGTCCAGCAAACCTTAGAGCGCCTCATTGCTGTTCTACGAGGAGAGTCTACCAAGCTTGAGAAGTCGGCCTGGGCAGAGGCAGGTACTCCCAAGCCTGGTTCCTCTCCTGTGGCATACCAAACGCCCGCTTTGGAAGTGAGCTTAGTCGGAGGAAACATAAAGGAAGTCTTTCCTAGTTGTTGCTTAGACTGCAACCACTCCCCTAAAATTCTTAACGCTCTCTTAGAGGACCTTGCAAAGACGAGCTTAGTATAAGATGACTTGGCTGGCTGCATGCCCAGCGAAAACTCAGATGGCGGAGAGCGGGGGGTAGCAGAGACAAAATGGTCTGGGTATACCTCTCTGAAAAGAGCCAAGACCTTGCGAAAGTCAATAGGAGGCGGAGAAGACTTGGATTCATCCACGTCTGATGAGGGGTCCAGGTGTGCAGCCTCATCATCAGAAACCTCATCACCAGAGTGTAGCGAAGTGAGAGGTAAGGTATGCTGAACAGCAGAATCTGCACGAGCTGGAGCAAAAACGCTTGTGGTTTCCTCCTCAAGTCTCTGTTGAGGGAACACCTGAGGCTCAGGTTGCAAAGGCTGGTCAAAAGCAGTAGCAGAAGGTAGGCGCATGGGTGGAGGAGGCTGAGTCCTGGCATGAGTGTCTTGCCTCAAGGGTTGCGCTTGCTGTAAGGTGAGCGGATGCGCAGTAGCAAGTTCCTGAGGAACGAGTTGAGGTTCCTGAGGTGTGAGCTGCGAGAGTTGGGGTATAGGCTGCGCAGAACGCATAACTTGTCTCGCGAGTTGAGGTTCCTGAGGCGCAAGGCTAAGGTGTTGAGGCTCTCGCCTTGAGGAGGGTTGAGATCGCTGCAGCGAGAGCTGAGGTGTCTGCCTCATGGATGGGAGAGGTTGTTGTACCTCAAGAGAGTGTTGCCTCACTGGTGGAACCGCAAGTGGAAGCGGAGGAAGTAAGGTATAAGCTTCCTGTTCCCATTGCTGAGGTTGCCTTAACGAAGGCGGAGGTAGCTGCACACCACCGGAAACTGGAAACTCAGAACGTGGTAAGGTATCCTGAGGAGCCTCAACATCGTACGCCTGGCAGGCAGGACTGCGGTTAGGCGGAGCGATCGCAGGAGGAGGTGGAACCTTCTCAGCCTGACACTCACGCATCAAGACCGCAAGTTGTGACTGCATGGACTGCAGTAGAGTCAACTTGGGGTCGGCAGACACTAAGGTCTGCTGAGGCAAAGCCTTAACAGAAGAGATCTGTTGCGGCAGCACCTTACTCCTCTTAGGAGGAGTGCCTTAAACTGATGACTGCGGCGAGTCAGAGCTGATCCAATGACTGCAGCCAGGTTGTAGAGCTCTTGAGGTTTGGACTCTGCGTTTGAGAGGTCTAGAGACCTGAGTCCAACGTTTCCTCCCTGACAATTCTTCAGCAGACGAGTAAAAGACGGGCTCAATCGTCTGCGGGTGGGAGTGACGGTCTCTGGAAGACACGCCCGCAACCACCGAGGATACTTCTGTGCGCCGATCAAGGCCTGCCGAACCCTTTTGCCCTTCGACATTGCTTCTCCCCTGGGCTTGGGAGCTTGCAAGAGGTCCCGGACTGGGAGGACGACTGGCACGCACAGAAGTACCCTCACGCACCACACTGACACTGACACTAGCACTTGGCACTGCACTGACACTAGCACTCGTCACAGCACTGGCACTATCACCACCCACTGCACTCTTGACCTTAAGTTCCTTGACTTCGGCCATAAGAGACTTATGATCACTAACCACCGACTCCACTTTGTCACCTAAAGCCTGAATGGCACGCAAAACAACAGACATATCAGGTTGAGGGCAAATAGTAGGTTCGGGGGTAGCCACTACAGGGGGAGGAAAAGGTAGGGGATCATGAGGTGAGGAAAAAAGTGAAGAGCGAGAAGAACTTCTCCTAACTCTCTCTCTCTCTAACTTGGTTGAATACTTAAGAAATCGGACAAAATCAAGTTCCGAAAGTCCGGCGCATTCCTCACATCGATCTTCCAACTGACAGGGTCTTTCCCTACAGTCAGAACAAGCGGTGTGAGGATCTACCGAGGCCTTCGGAATACGCCTATTACAAGACCTACATCGTCTATGGGGTGGGGCTTGTGAAATGTCAGACATCTTGAATCAAAGAGTTAGCCAAGTGGGGATTCCAAATCAAGCAAAAAGATCGTTAACCATTAATCAGAACTAAATAATAGCTATCTAAGCTAATATAGAAGTTTTCCAGTAAAGCGACAGCCGAAATCTGAGAGAAATACTTCACCAAAAGCCGTGAAAATACTCCAAGATCATAAGCGTATCCCAGAACGTCTTGCCGGAAGCACGACAGAGGAAAAATTGAGGAGGTGTCAACAAGAAGTACTGTAGTACCTGGCCACAGGTGGCGCTGGTGAGTACACCCCCTTCTAGTATTGTGATAGCTGGCGTATCCCTCCCGTAGAATTCTGTCGGGCAACGGAGTTGACAGCTACATGATTATCGGGTAAGTTTAATATTGAAAATTTAGTGGTTATGAACAGTAGAAATAATATTTACCTAAAACCATCGGTTGCACATACATATGCACATACTGTATGCAAATATCTTAAACAATGTTATATCTGTTTCAGCTTGGCATGGCTGTAACCAGGATATAAATTTAGACATCAATTATTAAAAAGAATCCTTATCTGTTTTCATAAGTTCAAAATGATCCCACTTCTGCAAGTCTTTGAAACTAGCCAGTCCCTTTCTCTGTCTGTCTGTCTGTCTGTCTGAAAAAACAATCACGTATACTACTTACTCAACTCGTCCAGATTGTCGTTGTCCTTAGGCTTCTGGTCGTCTTCCGTTTCCATCTTCTGTTCTTCCGCATCGACTCCCGGAGGGGGTGGCTCATCCTTTTCTGTTGCAGCTGGTGCCTCTGCCGCGTCATTTTTAGTCTCTTCGCTAATCTTAGGAGGTTCTTCACCAGGAGGATATTCATCATCCGCAATGCCTGCTGGGTTTTCTACAACAGTCGCTTCTGCCATACCTACTACACCTGAAAAGGATATCTAAGGTTTAAAGGCTGCTTATGAATGGCAGAGGCAAGGAAGAGTGACATTGATTACCTTAGCAAGCAGGGCAATGCCCTAGAGACTGACCATATATACATATGATCGGCACCCTTGCCTCTCTCCAACCAAGCTAGAACCGGGGAGGACCAGGCAATGGCTGCTCATGACTCAACAGGTAAACATATAGGATCTCCTAAAACACACCATCATTACCTCACAAGGATGGTGAGGCTGCAGACACAAAAGAAACTAACAAGCTTGAGCGGGGACATTTCCAATAGGCCACTTCAACCCACTGAACATTAACATATATTCTCGCTACCTTTGACATGGTGAAATTCTATCTTCCTCCTATTTTTATTTTTAATTCTTTAGTCAAGTAAAAGAAACATACAGATAGAAATGACGGATTTAAAGTAACCTTTCTTCTATAATGTACTAAAGCCATATAATTTCCAAAGAGGAGGTGAAATTTTATTTCCTCCAGTTTTTATTTTTATTACTTTAGTCAAGTAAAAAAATACGCAGATAGAAATGTTATTTTCATTAGTAAAATAAATTTTTGAATATACTTACCCGATAATCATGTAGCTGTCAACTCCGTTGCCCGACAGAATTCTACGGACGGGATACGCCAGCGATCGCTATACAAGAAGGGGGTGTACTCACCAGCGCCACCTGTGGCCAGGTACTGCAGTACTTCTTGTTGACACCACCTCAATTTTTCCTCGGTCCACTGGTTCTCTATGGGGAGGAAGGGTGGGTCAATTAAATCATGATTATCGGGTAAGTATATTCAAAAATTTATTTTACTAATGAAAATAACATTTTTCAATATTAATCTTACCCGATAATCATGTAGCTGATTCACACCCAGGGAGGTGGGTGAAAACCAGTGTACATGTATATCAAGAAGCTAAGTATCCCGTATTTCATATTATCAGTTATTCAAAATAACAATGAAATTATAAGTACCTGGTACGGAAGTCGACTTGAACCATTACTCTGCCTTTAATAAGTTCGTCTTACTTACTGAGCGCAGCGTTCCTCTTAGGAGGCTGAACAACTCTAAGGTGCTGAAGTATAAAGGGCTGCAACCCATACTAAAGGACCTCTACACAACCTCTAACCTAGGCGCTTCTCAAGAACGAATTGACCACCCGCCAAATAAAAAAAAAAAGGATGCGGAAGGCTTCTAAGCCTACCGTAACAACCCAAAAACAACAATAAAAGCATTCAAGAGAAAGGTTAAAAAAGGTTATGGGATTAAGGGAATGTAGTGGCTGAGCCCTCACCTACTACTGCACTCGCTGCTACGAATGGTCCCAGGGTGTAGCAGTTCTCGTAAAGAGACTGGACATCTTTGAGATAAAATGATGCAAACACTGACTTGCTCCTCCAATAGGTTGCATCCATAATACTCTGCAGAGAACGGTTCTGTTTGAAGGCCATCGAAGTAGCTACAGCTCTCACTTCGTGGGTCCTTACCTTCAGCAAAGCAAGGTCTTCATCCTTCATGTGAGAATGAGCTTCTCTAATCAGAAGCCTTATATAATACGAAACTGCGTTTTTGGACATAGGCATCGAAGGTTTCTTGATGGCACACCATAAGGCCTCTGATTGTCCTCGTATAGGTTTTGACCTTTTAAGATAGTACTTTAGAGCTCTGACAGGGCAAAGAACTCTCTCTAGCTCGTTACCCACCATGTTGGAAAGGCTAGGAATTTCGAACGATCTAGGCCAAGGACGTGAAGGAAGTTCATTTTTTGCCAAAAACCCGAGCTGTAAGGAACATGTTGCTGTTTCGGATGTGAATCCTATGTTCCTGCTGAAGGCGTGAACCTCACTAACTCTTTTGGCTGTTGCAAGGCAGACGAGGAAAAGAGTTTTGAGAGTAAGGTCTTTGAAAGAGGCTGACTGGAGAGGTTCAAATCTAGGAGACATAAGGAACCTTAAGACTACGTCTAGATTCCAGCCTGGAGTGGACAAGCGACGTTCTTTAGAGGTCTCGAAAGACTTAAGGATGTCCTGTAGATCCTTGTTGGAGGAAAGATCCAAGCCTCTGTGGCGGAAAACTGATGCCAACATACTTCTGTACCCTTTGATCGTAGGAGCCGAAAGAGATCTAACATTCCTAAGATGTAACAGGAAGTCAGCAACCTGGGTTACAGAGGTATTGGTAGAGGAAACTGCATTGGCTCTGCACCAGCTTCGGAAGACTTCCCACTTGGATTGATAGACTTTACGAGTGGATATCCTCCTTGCTCTGGCAATCGCTCTGGCTGCCTCCTTCGAAAAGCCTCTAGCTCTAGAGAGTCTTTCGATAGTCTGAAGGCAGTCAGACGAAGAGCGTGGAGGCTTGGGTGTACCTTCTTTACGTGAGGTTGACGTAGAAGGTCCACTCTTAGAGGGAGAGTCCTGGGAACGTCGACCAGCCATTGCAGTACCTCTGTGAACCATTCTCTTGCAGGCCAAAGGGGAGCAACCAACGTCAGCCGTGTCCCTTCGTGAGAGACGAACTTCTGAATAACTCTGTTGATGATCTTGAACGGCGGGAATGCATATAGATCGAGATGGGACCAATCCAGCAGAAAAGCATCCACGTGAACTGCTGCCGGGTCTGGAATTGGGGAACAGTACAATGGGAGCCTCTTGGTCATGGAGGTGGCGAACAGATCTATCGTTGGCTGACCCCACAAGGTCCAAAGTCTGCTGCACACGTTCTTGTGAAGGGTCCATTCTGTGGGGATGACTTGACCCTTCCTGCTGAGGCGATCTGCCGAGACATTCATATTGCCCTGAATGAATCTCGTTACCAGCGTGAGGTTTAGACTTCTTGACCAAATGAGGAGGTCCCTTGCTATCTCGTACAGCTTCCTCGAATGAGTCCCTCCCTGCTTGGAGATGTATGCCAAGGCTGTGGTGTTGTCGGAGTTCACCTCCACCACCTTGTTTAGCAGGAGGGACTTGAAGTTCATTAAGGCCAGATGTACTGCCAACAACTCCTTGCAATTGATGTGAAGCGTTTCCTGTTCCTTGTTCCATGTTCCCGAGCATTCCTGTCCGTCCAAGGTCGCGCCCCAGCCCGAGTCTGATGCGTCCGAATAGAGATGAAGATTGGGGGTCTGAACAGCTAACGAGAGACCCTCCTTGAGAAGGATGTTGCTCTTCCACCACATGAGAGTAGTCTTCATCTCTTTGGTAACAGGAATAGAGACCGCTTCGAGCGTCATATTCTTGTCCCAGTGAGCTGCTAGATGGTATTGAAGGGGGCGGAGGTGGAGTCTCCCTAACTCGGTGAACAGGGCTAACGATGACAGGGTCCCTGTTAGACTCATCCACTGTCTCACCGAGCATCTGTTCCTCTTCAGCATGCTCAGTATGCACTCTAGGGCTTGGTTGATTCTTGGGGCCGACGGAAAAGCCCGAAAAGCTTGACTCCGAATCTCCATTCCCAGGTAAACGATGGTTTGGGAAGGAATAAGCTGGGACTTCTCTAAGTTGACCAAAAGACCCAGTTCCTTGGTCAAGTCCAAAGTCCAACTGAGACTCTCCAGACAGCGACGACTTGTGGGGGCTCTTAACAGCCAGTCGTCTAAATAAAGGGAGGCTCTGATGTCCGCCAAGTGGAGGAATTTCGCAATATTCCTCATCAGTCGCGTAAACACCATAGGTGCCGTGCTTAGGCCAAAACACAGGGCTTGGAATTGGTACACAACCTTTCCAAAAACGAATCTCAGAAAAGGTTGGGAGTCTGGATGAATGGGAACGTGAAAGTAGGCGTCTTTCAGATCCAACGAGACCATCCAGTCCTCCTGCCTGACCGCTGCTAGGACCGACTTCGTCGTCTCCATAGTGAACGTCTGCTTGGTGACATAAGCATTGAGCGCACTGACGTCCAGCACCGGTCTCCAACCTCCTGTCTTCTTGGCCACCAGAAAGAGACGGTTGTAGAAGCCCGGGGATTGATGATCCCGGACTATCACCACTGCCTCCTTCTGTAACAGGAGCGACACCTCTTGATGTAACGCTAGCCTCTTGTCCTTTTCCTTGTAGTTGGGAGAGAGGTTGATGGGAGAAGTGGTCAGAGGGGGATTGCGGCAGAATGGTATCCTGTAACCCTCCCTTAGCCACTTGACAGACTGGGCGTCTGCACCTCTTCTTTCCCAAGCTTGCCAGAAGATCTTGAGTCTGGCTCCTACAGCTGTCTGGAGAGGAGGAGAGTCAATGTTTGCTTTTCGAAGACTTGGTACCTTTCTTGGACCTGCCCCTGTGACCGTCTGGGCGGGTACCTCCTCGGCTGGGGGCTCTGCCACGAAAGGGCGGAATAAATCTGGTAGCAGGAGTATCAGCCACTGGGGTGCGGTAAGTTCTAGGAACTGAAGGAGCAACCTTAGCCTTCCGTGCTGAAGAGGCCACAAGGTCATGCGTGTCCTTCTGAATAAGAGCCGCAGACAATTCCTTGATAAGATCCTCAGGAAACAGGAACTTAGAAAGAGGAGCAAAAAGTAACTGTGACCTTTGGCAAGAGGTGATACCAGTGGAAAGGAAGGAGCAAAGTTGTTCCCTTTTCTTGAGGACTCCCGATACAAACATAGAGGCAAGTTCGCCGGAACCATCGCGAATTGCTTTGTCCATACAGGACATGATCAGCATGGCCGAGTCTTTGTCAGATGGGGCAGTCTTCTTGCTCAAGGCCCCCAGGCACCAGTCGAGAAAATTAAAAATTTCAAAGGCGCGAAAGACTCCCTTTAAGAAGTGGTCCAGGTCAGAAAAGGTCCAGCAGACCTTAGAGCGTCTCATAGCCGACCTTCGTGGAGAGTCAACCAAACTTGAGAAGTCAGCCTGGGCAGAGGCAGGGACCCCCAAGCCTGGTTCCTCTCCTGTGGCATACCAGACGCCCGCCTTAGAAGTCAGCTTAGGAGGTGGAAACATAAAAGACGTCTTTCCCAGTTGCTGCTTGGACTGCAACCAATCCCCTAACATTCTCAAAGCTCTCTTTGAAGATCTAGCGAAGACGAGCTTAGTGTAGGCAGAATTAACAGGTTGCATGCCTAGAGAGAACTCGGATGGAGGAGAGCGAGGGGTAGCAGAAACAAAGTGATCCGGGTATAACTCTCTGAACAGAGCCAGGACCTTGCGAAAGTCAATGGAGGGTGGCAATGACTTGGGTTCCTCCACGTCAGATGAAGGATCATCCAGGTGAGCAGCTTCATCCTCAGAAACCTCATCACCTGAGGGTTGAGAAGCGAGAGGTAAAGTTAAAGCGGTATGCTGAATGGCTGAATCCTGAAGAGCGGGTGCATGCGCACTTGCGGATTCATCCTCAAGTCTCTGTTGAAGAGGATGAGGGCTGGTAATGACAAAGTCATGAGGCTGGGATGAAGGAGGTTCTGCGGAGGTCTGAGGAGCAAGCGTGGTGAGAGGCGACTGTTGTAAAACATGAGGCTCATGCTGCATAGACTGCGGTTCAAGTTGAATGGGAAGAGGCTCAAGCTGAGGAGAAAGTGGTAGATGCATGCGTTGAGGTGGCTGACTCATAGCATGAGGTTCCTGCCTCAAGAGTTGCGCTTGCTTCAAGGGTTGAGGTGGCTGCGCAGAGAGAGGCTCTTGTCTCACGAGTTGAGGTTCTTGAGGTGCTTGCCTCGAGAGTTGAGGTTCTCGCCTCGAGGAAAGTGGAGGTGGCTGCTGCGAGAGTTGAGGTGGCTGCCTCAAGGATGGTAGAGGTTGTCGTACCTCAAGAGGTTGCTGCCTCGAGGATGGTTGTAATGCAAGATACTCCTGCCTCAAGGGTAGAGGAGGTTGTTGTAAAGCATAAGGCTCCTGCCCCCATTGTTGAGGAGGTTGCTGCGTGGTAAGAGGCTCCTGCCTCAAGGAAAGTGGAGGTTGCTGCACAGCGCTGGTATCTGGCAACTCCCAACGCGGCAGCTCACGCATGGAGGTAGCTTGAGGAACCTCAACATCATACGTCTGGCAGATTGGACTGCGCAGAGGAGGAGGAGCGCTCGCAGGAGGAGGTGTATTAACCTTCTCTGCCTGAAACTCCCGCATCAACACCGCAAGCTGCGACTGCATAGTCTGCAGCATAGCCATCTTAGGATCAACAGAAGTTGAGGTCTGTTGAGGCATAGCTTTAACAGAAGTTGAGGTCTGTTGAGGCATCGCCTTACCTCTCTTAGGAGGCGTGCAGTCACCTGATGACTGCGGCGAGTCCGAGCTAGCCCAATGGCTACA
This sequence comes from Palaemon carinicauda, assembly GCF_036898095.1. Lineage (NCBI taxonomy): Eukaryota > Metazoa > Arthropoda > Malacostraca > Decapoda > Palaemonidae > Palaemon > Palaemon carinicauda. The sequence goes on from NC_090737.1 coordinate 138,061,473, forward strand.
CCCGGGCTGTTGGACTCGCGCGGTCTGGACTTTACGCTTAAGAGGTCTTGAGACCTGAGTCCAGCGTTTTCTACCAGAAAAATCTTCTGCAGACGAGGAAATTAAGGGCTCAATCGTCTGAGAGTGGAAGTGACGATCTCTATAAGATACGCCCGCAACCACTGAGGATACTACTGTGCGCCGATCAAGGCCTGCCGAACCCTTTTGCCCTTCGACATTGCTTCTCCCCTGGGCTTGGGAGCTTGCAAGAGGTCCCGGACTGGGAGGACGACTGGCACGCAAAGAAGTATCCTCACGCGCAACACTGACACTGACACTAGCACTAGGCACAGCACTGGCACTACCACTTCCCACTGCACTTTTCACTTTAAGTTCCTTGACGTCTGCCAAGAGGAACTTGTGGTCACTCACTACCGACTCCACCTTATCCCCTAAAGCCTGAATGGCACGTAAAACATCCGACAAATCAGGCTGAGCACTAATAGTAGGTTCGGGGGTAGCCACTACAGGGGGAGGAAAAGGATGAGGATCATGGGGGGATGAATAAAGCAAAGAGCGAGCCGAACTCCTCCTAACTCTCTCCCTCTCTAACTTAGTCGTATATTTAAGGAATTGAATAAAATCAAATTCCGAAAGACCGGCACATTCCTCACATCGATTATCCAACTGGCAGGATTTTCCCCGACAGTCGGAACAAACGGTGTGAGGATCAACCGAGGCCTTCGGAAGACGCCTAACACAAGTGCTAACTCTACATCGTCTTTGGGTAGGAGCTTGTGAATGGTCGGACATCTTGAATCAGAGAACAGTCAAAGGGGGTTTCCAAATTAAAGCAAAGATCGTTATACCATTAATCAAAATTAATCCAAAAGCTATCTAAGCTAAGGGAAAAGCTTCCTGTATAGCGAAAGCTGAAATCTCAGAGCAATACTTCACCAAAACCGTGAACAAAGACTCCAAAATTATAAGCGTATCCATGTAGGTCTTGCCGGAAGCACGACAGAGGAAAAATTGAGGTGGTGTCAACAAGAAGTACTGCAGTACCTGGCCACAGGTGGCGCTGGTGAGTACACCCCCTTCTTGTATAGCGATCGCTGGCGTATCCCGTCCGTAGAATTCTGTCGGGCAACGGAGTTGAGAGCTACATGATTATCGGGTAAGATTAATATTGAAAAATAATAGATTTAAAGTAACCTTTCTTCTATATTGTACTAAAGCCATATAATTTCCAAAGAGGAGGTGAAATTCTACTTCCTCCAGTTTTTATCTTTATTACTTTAGTCAAGTAAAAAAATTATCCAGGTAGAAATGATAGATTTAAAGTAACCTTTCTTCTATAATGTACTATAGCCATATAATTTCCAAAGAGGAGTCTAAATAAGGAACTGACAAATGAAGCATACTGAACTTGACAATAGAAAAGAGTAGCGAAAAAGGAATTTTCATCTGTATCAAAAAACAATAAAAGGTCAAGTAGTCAGACGAGCTCAGGCATTAGCCCGCTTTGATAAGGGATTTTAAACTTTGTTAGAAATGGATATCAACAAAGAAAGGTCGTAAAAAGCAGAGACGTCTCTTCAATCGCCAAGCGGATTTTCAAAACACAATACATCCTGGGCTAAACTGTATAATAATACAAACTAGGATAGGGTAGTGTGTATAACATTTTGTCATTAATTTTTTGTCCGCAAAAATAATTAAGGCTTAAGCACATAGCACAACATATACCACTATCCAGAACAGAGGACAAATACTGTTAAATTGTGAAAGTAGCGAGCTACAACAGAGCGAAGACCAGTAAGTGAATAAATAGCGTTACTTCATTAACCAAGATACTCAAAGATACATTAAGTAAGGTGACAGCAACACGAAGGATTCTTGTTTTCTATACGACCACCAGATCCGGTAACCAAACTATCTACGGACATAACGGATGATATAAGCAACATTTATACAAAATTACTGACAACCCAAGGATGGTTTTATTATAATTACAGACAGAAAAAGCTGTTCTACTATGAAACAAGTTTTTTTCTGTAGAAAAACACGTTTTCTATGAAAATTACACTTATTTTCAGTGAAAATAAAAACTTACTTATCTAGGAATTATTAATAAATAGGGTTAGCGTGTGCAGCTCAGCATGTACCACTTGCCAGTAAATAGCAGCTTGATGTTTATCTTTTTTCGTGAGCATAGCAAACGCACGGTGAAGCAACCCCATTAGATTTCTAATAAATATGATATTTTAATTATAAAATAAATTTTTTAATATACTTACCCGGTGAATATATAATAGCTGAGCCTCCGGCGGCTCGACAGAAAAACACACAAAAACTCGCGAGCGATCGCTATGAAGGTTGCGGGTGTGCCCACTAGCGCCAACTATCGGCCAGATACCGCATATACATGTAAACAGACCCAATTTTTCTCATCCCGCTGGGTCTCTATCGGGGAGGAAGGGGGGGCCTTTAATTTATATATTCACCGGGTAAGTATATTCAAAAATTTATTTTATAATTAAAATATCATTTTTAAATATTTAACTTAGCCGGTGAATATATAATAGCTGATTCACACCCATGGTGGTGGGTAGAGACCAGAGTTAATTAAGTTTACAGCGTATATGCTTAGAGTTTTTGACAGTTATATCATAACAAAACCCAAATATATAAGGTACCTGTAAGGAAGTTGACTTAGACGATTACTCTGCCTTATTAGTCTGTCTTCCTCACGAAGCCCAGCAATCCTCTTAGGATGCTGAAAGACTCCCAGGAGCTGAAGTATTAAGGGCTGCAACCCATACAACAGGACCTCATCAAACCCCTAATCTGGGCGCTCTCAAGAAATGACATTTGACCACCCGCCAAATCAAAAAAGGCTGCGAAAGGCTTCTTAGCCTTCCGTACAACCCAATTAAAAAACATTTCAAGAGCAGATTAAAAGGATATTGGAATTAAGGGAATGTAGTGGTAGAACCCTTACCCACTACTGCATTCGCTGTAACGAATGGACCCAGTGTGTAGCAGTCCTCGTAAAGAGTCTGGACATCTTTTAAGTAAAATGACGCGAATACCGATTTGTTTCTCCAAACGGTCGCGTCCATAATACTTTGCAGAGATTTATTTTGCTTAAAGGCCACGGAAGTTGCTATAGCTCTTATTTCGTGCGTCTTAACCTTAAGCAAGCATCGGTCTTTTTCATTCAAGTGAGAATGAGCCTCTTGTATTAAAAGTCTGATAAAATATGACAAAGCATTCTTTGACATAGGCAATGATGGTTTCTTAACTGAGCACCATAATGCCTCAGATCCACCTCGTAAGGACTTAGTACGAGCTAAGTAGAACTTAAGAGCTCTAACTGGACACAGCACTCTTTCAAGTTCGTTGCCTACGATCTCTGACAGGCAAGGTATATAAAAAGACTTAGGCCAAGGACAAGAAGGCAGTTCATTTTTGGCCAGGAAACCAAGTTGAAGTGAACATGTGGCTTTTTCTGTAGAAAAGCCGATGTTCTTACTGAAGGCATGAATTTCACTGACCCTTTTAGCCGAAGCCAAGCACACTAGGAAAAGCGTCTTGAGGGTGAGATCCTTCAGGGAGGCTGAATGTAATGGCTCAAACCTGTCTGACATGAGGAACCTTAGGACCACGTCTAAGTTCCATCCAGGAGTTGCCAAACGACGTTCCTTAGAGGTCTCGAAAGACTTAAGGAGATCTTGGAGATCTTAATTGTTGGAAAGATCTAAGCCTCTATGACGAAAGACCGAAGCCAACATGTTCCTGTAGCCCTAAATCATGGGAGCTGAGAGGGAGCGAACATTTCTCAGATGTAAAAGAAAATCTCCGATTGGGCTACAGAGGTACTGGAAGAGGACATAGATGCTGGCTTGCACCAATCTCGAAAGACTTCCCACTTCAACTGGTATACTCTGAAGGTAGAAGCTCTCCTAGCTCTCGCAAACGCACTGGCTGCCTCCTTCGAAAAGCCTCGAGCTCTTGAGAGTCTCTCGATAGTCTGAAGGAAGTCAGACGAAGCGCGGGGAGGCTTTGATGAACATTCTTTATGTGGGGCTGACGTAAGAGATCTACCCTTAGAGAAAGACTTCTTGGAATGTCTACCAGCCATTGAAGTACCTCGGTGAACCATTCTCTCGCGGGCCAGAGGGTAGCAACCAACGTCAACCCTGTCCCTTCGTGAGAGGCGAACTTCTGCAGTACCTTGTTGACTATCTTGAATGGTCCAGATGAGACCAATCCAGTAGAAATGCATCTATGTGGATTGCTTCTGTATCTAGGACTGGAGAGCAATAGATTGGTAACCTTTTGGTCAACGAGGAGGCAAAGAGGTCTATGGTGGGTTGACCCCAAGTAGCCCAAAGACTCTTGCCCACGTCCTTGTAGAGGGTCCATTCCGTGGGTATCACCTGACCCCTCCGACTGAAACAGTCTGCCAAGACGTTCAAGTCCCCCTGGATGAATCTCGTCAACAGGGAGATGCCTCGATTTATTGACCATATGAGAAGGTCCCTTGCGATCTCGAGCAGCGTGAAGGAGTGTGTGCCTCCTTGCTTGGAGATGTAAGCCAAAGCTGTGGTGTTGTCTGAGTTGACCTCTACCACTTAGTTTCGAGGAAAGCTTTTGAATTTCATCAAGGCCAAGTGGACTGCTAATAGCTCCTTGCCGTTGATGTGCATGCTCTTCTGACTTGAGGTCCACAGACCAGCGCATTCCCGACCGTCCAGGGTCGCACCCCAACCCAAATCCGACGCGTCTGAGAACAACACGTGGTTTGGGTTCTTGACTGCTAGGGATAGTCCCTCTCTCAGACTGATATTGCTGTCCCACCATTTCAGGCATGCCTTTACTGGTTCGGAGACTGGGAATGATACCGTCTCTAACGTCTTGTCCTTGTTCCAGTGAGAGGCTAGATGGAACTGGAGAGGCCGAAGGTGTAGTCTCCCTAGCGAGACAAACTGCTCCAGGGATGAGAGAGTCCCTACGAGACTGTTCCAACTCCTGACTGAACAAACGTTCTCTTTTCAGCATTAGTTGGACTTCGAGCAGGGCTTGTTCTATTCGGGTGGCAGACGGAAAAGCCCGAAAAAACTGGACTGCGAATCTCCATCCCCAAATATAGAATAATCTGGGATGGGATCAGTTGGGACTTTTCTAGGTTGACCAAAAGTCCCAACTCCCTGGCCAGACTCAACGTCCAAAGTAGATCCTGCAGACAGCGAAGACTGGACGATGCTCTGAGAAGCCAGTCGTCCAAGTACAGGGAGGCTCGGATTCCCGATAGATGGAGGGATTTTGCCACATTCCCCATGAGCCTCGTAAACACGAGAGGAGCAGGACTGAGGCCAAAGCACTGGGCTCGAAACTGGTACCCCACATTCCTGTAAACAAACCTCAGAAACGGTTGGGAATCCGGGTGTATAGGAATGTGGAAGTATGCCTCCTGAAGGTCGAGAGAGAAACCATCCAGTCGCCTTCCATTAATGCTGTCAAGACAGCCTGGTAGACTTCATCGTGAAGTTTGTCTTGACAATGAACACATTGAGCGCACTTGCCTCTTACGTACTCCTGCAGTGAACATGGCTGCCAGATCATTGGAGCCATCCCTGTAGACTTGTTCCTGCAGAGAACGTGGCTGTCGATTATTGGAGCCATCCCTGATAGCCTTGTTTATGCATGACATAATTGTACAGCAAAACTTCAAACGCTCGAAAAAAACTCCTAACAGGAGATGGTCTAGCTCTGAAGCCGACCATAAAATCTTGGAGCGTCTCATGGCCAGGCGCCAGGGAGAGTCTATGAGGTTTTAGAAGTCTATCTGGGCAGAGGCAGGAACTCCCAAGCCGAGAACTTCTCCCGAGTCATATCAGACTCTCGCTCTATAAGCCAGCTTAAAAGTAGGGAAAGCAAAGGCTGTCTCCCCCAAACTCCTCCTGGTGATTAACCAGTCGCCTAGCAAACGTAAAGCTCTCTTAGAAGAGCGAGAGAGCACTAGCTTAGAAAACAACGGCTTCGAAGTAGCTAGGCCTAGTGTAAACTCTGACGTTTAGGCGAACGAGGAGCAGCAGTTACAAAAAGATCCGGACAAAGATCCTTAAAAATCAGCATGATTTATTTAAAGTCCATAGAGGGCTGAGCAGCTTTAGGCTCCTCTCCGTCTGACAGAGTCCTCAAGGGAATATCAGTAGGAGGGGGATCAGCAACTTCCTCATCTGAAGGAACCTTGTCCGACAATTGCCGAGTCTCAAGCAAGGGAGAGACCTGCCGTGGTGGCAATGCTTGACAAGCAGAGTCCACACGCAAAGGAGCAACAGTAGCAGTCAAGGACGCTATGTCATGTAACTGCTTAAAGGACTGACCAGCAACAACCAACAGGTGCGGGAGGACGCTCGACGTCAACTCGAGACTGCCTTGACTGCCTAGACTGAGCAGTCAAAACAACTCTTGACTGCGGTGCTTGACGCTCAACGTCAAAACAAGTCAACTATGCTGGTTGGCGAACGTCCTGAACGTCAACAAGAGCAAGCGGCAGTGGCTGAACGTCCACAAGCGGCTGAGAGTCAACACGGGACTGCATCGAGTGAGGCTCTACAAAACACGATTGACGTGACTTTGTAACGTCAATGTCAACAGGACGAGCAAAGGCTCGTTTGGGCGGCTGACGGCCAGGATCTCGATCAGCTAAGCGGCGAGGATCATCGTGAACCTGCTCTGCAGAATAGTCCTCCATAAGAGAGGCAAGCTTATTCTGCATGTCTTGCCGTACAACCCATTTAGGATCAACGGGAAAGGGTGCGGTAAGAGACGAGGGTAACGTCTGTGACTGCAAAACCTTGCCTACAATAAGACTCTCGGAGCCTGTGTTACGCTTTTGTTTAGGCGGCGAGCAGTCTTCCGATGACTGCATAGGGTCAGAGCTGTCCCAATGGCTACAACCAGGACGCTGGACCTGTCCTGAAAGGACTGACTTTCGCTTTAAGGGCCTCGAAACCTTGCTCCACGGTTTCTTACGCGAAAAGCCTTCGGATGACGAGGAGAAAATCGTCTCGCTCGTCTTATGGTAGGGGCGGTCTTGATGAGACACGCCTGAAACCATAGAGGGAACGTCTGTTCGCTGATCAAGGCCTCTCGAACCCATAAGTCGTACGACATTACTTCTCCCCTGGGCTTGGGAGCTTGCAAGAGGTCTCGGACTAGGCGAACGACAGGCACGAACAGACGAACCCTCGGTCGCAACACTGATAACACTTTGCGCAATTATCACTTTATCACTACGATTTTCTGTTTTGCACTTACTTCACTGAAATCGAATTTTTCAACAATTCACATTAGGCATGAATAAAACTGATTTCTACCTGAAGCACGCAATTCTCCCCTCATCAAAAGGTTATAATTGCGAAATAAGTCGTATAATGTAAGCACATTAATACAAGCAAAAAACAGTAAACATATATAAAGATAAAAAGATCAGTGGTTGGGGAGGAGACTAAACACTAGTTCATTCAAAACTACGTTTTCAATCTTTCACCGTACAGTGCCTTGGGACGAGAATAAAAACTAAAAACGTTTTATCCTTTCTCCCCGTACAGAGACTAGGGACGAGAGTAAAAAACTGACTCGAGAACAACGTTACTCGCTTGGGACGAGAATAATGATCGGAACGTTCTCTCTTCCTCTCTCTCTCTCTATCTCTCTCTCTCTCTTGATTTCGCACCGAAGAGAAAAGCCCACTCACCTTTCGTCAATAAACAGGTTATTTGACCAAAGGAAAAAACTGAAGGGACTAAGAAATTGAAAATTAACAAGTTCCTTTAAATTAGTATTTAAAACATTTAAGTTTGAAAGAAGAATGAACAAAACGTCAGAATCGATTTACTCTTTCTGCAAAGTGAAACCGTGATTCTCTCTCTCTCTATCGTAACGATAGAGCGCAAACTGCGTAGCATAAATAAACTAAACGTTAGTTCATCTTTGAAACAGTACGAAGACTATTCAAAGAAAATCTTTCATAAAATATCTACTAAAAAATATTCATTTAATAAGTTTTAAATCATTTGCTCTGTAAAAGTTATTTACGATTGAAAGGGCTCAACGTTGTTTAACTTCGGTTTCCAAGTTAGGACCGGCTACTCTCGGATTAGGGGAGGAATAGGTAAGGTCGCATATAAACAAATCATTAAAATTTATCTTGATGTTTATTATAAATGGAAAGCTAATCGAAGAGGCCTAATAAAGGCGGTTGAGATATAAAATATATAGAGGAAAATCTATAATTAACAACAACAATTTATAACGTGATAAGATAATTGCTAAAAGCCTAAAACACACTTCCGTACTAAGGGAAGGGTCGGCCATTTAAAAGTCAAAGAAAGTCCAAAAAAACAATCCAAAGTCATCAACAATGAAATCTATCCAAAAACGAGTTCAAGATTCAAGTTGAAGATAAAACACCTGCACTGCGAAAGCTCAAACCAAAAGGAAGTACTTCACCAAGACTGTTGAAAAACTCCAGGTTAACAGCGAGTAATGGTACGTCTTGTCGATCAGACCGACAGAGAAAAATTGGGTCTGTTTACATGTATATGCGGTATCTGGCCGATAGTTGGCGCTAGTGGGCACACCCGCAACCTTCATAGCGATCGCTCGCGAGTTTTTGTGTTTTTCTGTCGAGCCGCCGGATGCTCAGCTATTATATATTCACCGGCTAAGTTAGATATTTAAAAATCCCAGTTCTTAAGCGGTCAATAGGTTTTTGGTTTAAATACTGTTGAAATGACGGTCAAATTCAGTGAAAGCACATTATTTATTACAGGAAAAACTAATTCTTCTGTTCAAAATCTTGTTCTGGCCATAACTATAATCCTACCCCAAAAGATAACTGAATGTATTACAAGTACAAGAGGTCTTAGGGCAGTTTAGCTAACTCGATAGGTGTACGGTATCCTAGGCAGGTCTAAGGGCAGTTTAGCTAAGTCGTTAGGAGTACGGCATCCTAAGCAGGTCTAAGGGCAGTTTAGCTAAGTCGATAGGTATACGGTATCCTAGGCAGGTCTAAGGGCAGTTTAGCTAAGTCGATAGGTATACGGTATCCTAGGCAGGTCTAAGGGCAGTTTAGCTAAGTCGATAGGTATACGGTATCCTAGGCAGGTCTAAGGGCAGTTTAGCTAAGTCGTTAGGAGTACAGCATCCTAAGCAGGACTAGATAGGAGTATTGGGATTCAAGGTTCACTAATGACGGTGCATGGGTAAAGATTTACCTTTCGTGATTTTCATTCTATGCTTAAGGTTATCATAAATACAGTGAATTGAATGTGTGTTTTTACCAATAACTAACAATGCAAACTATTATACATATTCACTAAAAAAAATTATAGTTTTATGCTAAAATAACGTATATTACACAATCAAGTACTATAGTACGGCAAGACTTATAAGCTAAGATACTTCAGCAATTTGTGCCACTGCTAAAGTTGCTAACAGAAATATTCACACATTTTACAACAATATGAAATATATAGACAGTATATTCACTTACAACCGGTGTTATTTTATCCTATTATACGAAATTCACGAGTTTTTTTATACAACAAATTGCGGGAATTTGGTAAACACAACACTTGTTATGAAGACACCAGGGTTGCCAGATTATTTCGATTGGATTATCGTACATAAGCTATAAAATTGTCGTTTTATAAACCAAAATTATCTACACACTTTCAAAATGATGAAGTAACATATATAACTTATTTCAAGGTATTTTAGAAATTTTTTTTAATCATACATACACACATTTGTATATACCTAAGGTATGTATCGAACATCGTACTGGACCTAAAATAACCGTACATGTACGATAATTATCGTACGAATGGCACCCCTGGAAGACACAGAAAACGACGCACAATTCTTCTTCTTCTTCATATTCTTGAATGTTCTATTTCTTGAATGTTCTATTTCTTGAATGTTCTATTTCTTGAATGTTCTATTTCTTGAATGTTCTATTTCTTGAATGTTCTATTTCTTGAATGTTCTATTTCTTGAATGTTCTATTTCTTGAATGTTCTACTATTATTGTAAGAAAGAAATTAAGGAAGAGTTAATTTATGACAATACATTTGCTTCAGTGATATTTTTTAGAGCAAGAACTAATACGTTAAAACTGAATATTGTAAATAGACACAATGGAGGGAATGTAAACTGTAATTTTTTTGAAAATGAGGAGGAAGATTTGATACATTTTTTGTTATTTTGCCAGGAATATAGAAAAGAAAGGAATAAAGTAATTGAGCTACAATAACCATACGACGAAGACCCAAAGAAAATAGTAGGATTATTTTTATTTAGTGAAACAAATATAGAAAAGAAAAAAGAAGTTTTAAACCTAATGTGGAAGAAAAGACAAAACAGTACAAGAAGATAAGCGTTAGAGGCGCCGTTGTAAAGGCTATGCCTCACCCCGGAACCTGAACCTGAACCTGAACCTGTTCTACTAATATTGTAAGTCAACTTATAATTTTTTATATTTTGTAATGTACTTTCATATCCTGAGTTAATAAAAATCCTTAAATCCTAAATAATAAATCTTTAAAATCCTTAAACTCGTGAGCATTTTAAGCATTTTAAAGTGATGTCCTTCATTTCTTCTTCAGGTTCAGGTTCTGGGATGAGGCATAGCCTTTACAACGGCGCCTCTAACGCTTATCTTCTTGTACTGTTTTGTCTTTTCTTCCACATTATGTTTAATACTTCTTTTTTCTTTTCTATATTTGTTTCACTAAATAAAAATAATCCTACTATTTTCTTTGGGTCTTCCTCGTATGGTTGTTGTAGCTCAATTACTTTATTCCTTTCTTTTCTATATTCCTGGCAAAATAACAAAAAATGTATCAAATCTTCCTCCTCATTTTCACAAAAATTACAGTTTACATTCCCTCCATTGTGTCTATTTACAATATTTAGTTTTAACGTATTAGTTCTTGCTCTAAAAAATATCACTGAAGCAAATGTATTGTCTTGAATGTTCTACTATTATTGTAAGTCAAATTATAATTTTTTTATATTTTGTAATTTACTTTCATACCCTGAGAGGGGTCGCTAGATTTAATAAAAATCCTTAAATCCTAAATAAAATTCCTTAAAATCCTTAAACTCGTGAGCATTTTAAGCATTTTAAAGTGATGTTCTTCATGTCTTCTTCTATCATATATAAAAGCTTCTACTGTCTTATATATACATATATATATATATATATATATATATATATATATATATATATATATATATATATATATATAAATGTATATATATATATATATATATATATATATATATATATATATATATATATATATATATATATATATATATATATATATATATATATATATATATATATATATATATATATATATATATATATATATATATATATATATATATATATATATATATATATATATATATATATATATATATATATATATATATATATTATCTGAAAGATTGCTTGTTAATGTATTATAGACGAAAATATTAATTATATTCAAGTTTTCCACACCTTTCAAATTCAATATATATTTCAGGCTTATCATGTGTTAAATGTCGTGATTTTACCAATGTACAGTATGAGAGAGAGAGAGAGAGAGAGAGAGAGAGAGAGAGAGAGAGAGAGAGAGAGAGAGAGAGAGAGAGAGAGAGAACTGAAAGTTACTGTACATTAAAGTTGAGGAGATTCACAGACACGCTCTCTCTCTCTCTCTCTCTCTCTCTCTCTCTCTCTCTCTCTCTCTCTCTCTCTCTCTCTCTCTCTCTCTCTCTCTCTCTCTCTCGACCTTGAGGGAACAAACTACTTGATTTTTTACTCCTTTGATTTCGCACTAAAACTTTTGCTCTAAAGTTTCTTATTTAATTTTGTGAATATTTTGCTTTGTCTTTTACCATTTTGTTTTATCTTAATGTGTCTTTTAGTACACTTTTCCATATTTCATTATTTCATGTTTAATGTATACCACCTTATCTTTCCTTTCTGGTTTATGTAGTTAAAGCCCAAAGTAATTTTGTATTATATTACTCTTTTAAAATAGTAATTTTTCACTTTTCCATTAACCTGTTTATTCTTTTTTTCTCATTATTAGAACTTCTGTGTTCTCTGATTTGATAGTGAAATTTGCAAGTGAAATTTGCCAGTGAAATTTGCCATTTTGATCTCTTTCCTGTGTGTTATATAAATAACATATTATCAGCTTTTATTCTTTCTAACCATATGGGAGTTACCCTTTATCGCTTATTATATTCACCTTATCTGTAATTAATAACTCTCTGTGTTATCAAAAATCACTCACGTACTCAACTCATTGTCTTGTTATCTGTTGCTATGCGTATAAACTTTAGACTTTTTCCTTCAATTTTATTTCTCTATCAACAAATCTCAACTCACTTATAAATATATATTTCTTTTATTTTTCTCATTCAAGAATAATAGTTAAATTATTAAATTATTTTAAACTAAAAGTTCCGGTCTTCTTTGACAATTGTATTATCTCTGTTGCTGTGTATAAACTTTAGACTTTTCTTGCAATTTTATTTCCTTTTTCAACAAATCTCGTCAATTATTAATATTCTTAATTTATTCATTCTTTTTAACGAGAATAATAGTTAAATTAATAAATTATTTTAAAATAAAAGTTCCGGTCTTTGACATTAGTGTGACAGAGCAAGTGACAGGAGGAGGATCATCGAAATCAAAGGCTGATACATAATCTGTTTTTTCTGCCATTATATATTGTGTCATTCAGTTGTAATTGTCATTTGTAATCAGACAGGTAATATACGAGTTTTAAATTGTGATTCACTTCATATTTCTTAATATAATTTACGTAAACTGTAGGAAACTTAGATTGTATAGTACGTAACTCGTACAAGTTAACTTATGTGATATTGCAACATAAGTTAGGTTCACGAATTAATTGCATAAGTTATTGTTCTTCAATATAATTTTACTGAAGTGTTTTATTAGAAATAGTGGTATTTACCCCTGTATTGAACTCTAGATAATAGACATTTACCCTATTATTAAACTGTAGATAATAGTAGTTGTTAGTGCCTAATGGTGTTAATTCTTTACCCATGCACCGTCTTAGGCGACCATTGAAATTTTGGTATTATTGTAGTGTATTACAGGGCAATGTAACTTAGTAAAAAAACTACTTTTTCTTTAAAAAAAAATTACGCTCTTCGAAAATGACACAACTTTACCGAAATTTTGTTTCCCCTTGACTTAACCAATGACAATATGTGGCAGCTAAACCACGGGTCTATGAATACATCTAAACTTAAGCCTGATTAACCTAACCTAACCTAACCTTTGATACTGGGCCCTTATCAGTCGGGTAGAATGTAGTTCGTTGGGAGAGGTGATATCTTTCTTATTACTCGTGGAATTGTTTTTTGGGGTGTACGTATGAAAGCGACCACTTGTATGTATTGTTATGTCTAACTTAGATTACGGCAGTGAAAGGGGGTCGCAGGGTGGCGTTAACCCCCCCCCCCCACCTCTGTTAGGTAAGTAGGTAAGGACACGGCTTGTAGGTTACGGTAAGGGGGGAAATTTTAGCTTAGTTGATGTCCATTTTTAATGAACGCGTGAGGAACTGGCCGCTGATATACAAAGGCTCCTGTTTTTCTTTGAGAAAATGTTCTTTATTATGATCTGATTTATCATAATATGGAGTTATTTTATCATTTTACATAATATTATTATTTACCTTTACCACAGGCCTATAGGATGCATCTAAACTTATTCTTAACTTTACCTTGGATACTGGGTCCTTATCAGACTCTTGAGTTCCATAATTCATGTCTTACGGCTTTGATATTTTTTTCCTATATAAATATTATTTTTATTATTATTATTATTATTATTATTATTATTATTACTAGCCAAGCTACAACCCTAGTTGGAAAAGCAAGATGCTATAAACCCAAGGGTTCCAATAGGGAAAAATAGCCCAGTGAGGAAAGGAAATAAGGAAATAAATAAATGATGAGAATAAATTAACAATATATCATTCTAAAAACAGTAACAGCGTCAATACAAGCCAAGTCAATACAAATACAAGCCTTTCAGCTATTTAATTATAATTATTTGGTACCAGTTGGAATGGTCGTTGAGTTTTTAAATGGGTAGTTGGATAACAAGAGGATTGAAGGAATCAATTTACACTTGTCCGTGGTTTAAAGGCTAAAAGGCCTCTCATGAATTGCAGAGGCAAGGGACAGTGACATTGCCTTATCAAAGAGGACAATGTCTTATAGACTGACCATATATACATATCAGCACCCAAGCCCCTCACCACCTAAACTAGGACCAAGGTGGGCCAGGCAATGGTTGCTGATGACTCAGCAGATAGACCGACCTATAGGCTCCCCAAAACCCCTCCTCCCTAGCTCACAAGAACTGTGAGGTTGCAGCGACCAAAGACACCTAACGTATTTCAGCGGGACTCGAACCCCAGTCTGATGTTTACCAATCAGGGATGTTACCACATCAAATTACGCTACTGCTGCTACTATTCAACGTTACATTGCATTTTTTCTGTGGGATCTTTAACTATGATTTCATAAGCTTGGATTTGAATTTGGTTTTCGATTTGACATGACAGTATTCGTCACTCAAGAAATCTGAACTTGAGGCTTCTATCCCAGTAGAAACTTCCTCCAAGAATAAATCCACATAAAAATATCACTTTAATGATTCATGCTATTGAAGAATATGCGAAAATAGCACGCTGTATCCTGTACAACATATATCACTTTGTTTAAAGTCACATCTTTTGGCAATTTTTTTTTTTATAAGAATACTTTGTGTCATTTATAATATTATTAGTATATTGCAATTTGCCTAATATATGATTCTCTTACTTCCAGAATTACTGTACATCGTCTTGGTCTCGGAAGGAAAAAATCTAGGTGAGTTTTCATACTTGTTATGGTACTGTAATTGCCATGTGTTGATTCAAAAGTACAGACTAGTGCTTTAGATTTTTTGTTGGTTTCTCGGTCTCATGCTAGACCAATTCTTTGAGACCAGTATAGTATTCATTGTTACCTCCGCCGCCAATGAATTTGGAAGGAGGTTATGTTTTACCCCCTGTTTGTGAACAGCTTCCTGGCCATAATTTTAATTATATTATTACTTGCTAAGCTACAACCCTAGTTGGAAAAGCAGGATGCTATAAGCCCAGGGGCCCCAACAGGGAAAATAGCTCAGTGAGGAAAGGAAAAAAGGAAAAATAAAATATTTTAAGAATAGCAACTACATTAAAATAAATATTTCCTATATTGTATAAACTAAAAAAAACTTTAACAAAACAAGAGGAAGGGAAACAAGGTAGAATAGTGTGCCCGAGTGTACCCTCAAGCAAGAGAACTCTAACCCAAGACAGTGGAAGACCACGGTACAGAGGCTATGGCACTACCAAGACTAGAGAACACTGGTTTGATTTTGGAGTTTCCTTCTCCTAGAAGAGCTGCTTACCATAGCTAAAGAGTCTTCTACCCTTACCAAGAGGAAAGTAGCCACTGAACAATTATAGTGCAGTAGTTAACCCCTTGAGAGAAGAAGAATCATTGTAGAGTAATGATACTGTACTTGCAGAGATTAACTATTATGTAAAAAGCTGGAAATGATTAAATTTTGGAAGGACAAGGTCACGGTCAAGCAAAATGTCCAATTCACGTAATCAGCCATAAGTTTGGACATCATTGTCACAGAGACTTCAAACTTGGTTCATATTTGAGTGTATGAAAATCCACGCAAATTTATACATTTTAAGGTTAAAGGGCAAGGTCAAGGTTGAACAAAAGGTCGAGAAATAAGCTGCTGTGGCAGAGGTCTGCGCTCTTATTACTGTGTAATGAGTGATATAGAAGTGAGGCAACTTTATCTCAATTGTGTGTGGATTTTCCTTCTTGTTTATCTCATACTTGCTTTTCATTGCTCGCCCTCATTTCATTTTCCTTTATTCATTTCCAGATGAGTATTTGTGCTGTATTTGGTAGTTTTCATTGCCTTTGATTACATTTAATCAGTTATAATTTTTTTTGTGGTTTGTTGTCTCTCAAGTGCTATGAGCACCACTTCAGTTTGCTTGCAGTTACCTTTGTTTAAGTTGTAATTATCATCGTATTTCTAGGGGCATTATTAATGTCTGCACTCTACCTACTTACTTTTAGCCTGAGGGTAATTGTGAGTGTACTGTGCAATTGTAATTTGTTCTTACACAAGTACAAACCTTTGAATCGTTAATAAGTTACAGTAGTTAGGTATTGTCAGGGGGGGGAGGGGATCTACCCATCTGCCTGACTGGTTTTGACTTTTGACTTCTTCCGGTGCCTTGGATGACCACGGAGGTAGCAGCAGTAGGGGATTCAGCATTATGAAGCTTCATCTGTGATGGATAATGTGGGAGGGTCGGCTGTGTCACCCTAGCAGTACCAGCCGAACTCGGTTGAGTCCCTTGTCAGGCTGGGAGGAACGTAGAGAGGAGACGTCCACTTTTTTGTTTCATTTGTTTGATGTTGGCTACCCCCCAAAATTGGGGGAAGTGCTTTGGTATATATATGTATAAGGGTTGTACCATATGTGAAAGTGTCCTGGTAAGAAAGCTATGGCATATTGGAGATTTGTCCATTCATCCCTCTTTTCTTTGTAAAGTTTTTTGGGGGAAATTCTTGTGCTTAAGATTTCCCTTGTGAGGAGTCTAGGCTGTGATCTCCTGCTCATTGGATAAGGTTTAGTAGGAAGAGGAAGAAGACAGAGAAATATTTTCCAACTTGGTGTAGAAAACTCTCTGTTGATACCGAAGAACCATTTTGATTGTTTTCTTTCACCCACTTGTCCCGAGCCTTCTTTTTCTCCAGTAATTATTCCTTGGCTCACCCCACAGGCCACAAGTGTGAGGAAGAGGATGACCTCAATTGTCGCTTAGTGCATGACAGGCCATTCAGGCGTAAATTTCTTCCCTATTTCTGCTCTACCCAAAGTCATGCCTGATTTGTCTGGGACTGATGATTACTTGGGCCTAATGAGTTTTTAGCCCACTAGGTTTTCCAGGTACACCATCTTTTGAGTGCTTTATGGGTAGCTCTTGCTTAAGTTGGATCATCTTCACAGTCAGTGACTCATTTTTGTGTAACGAGTGCATTCCTGTGTCTGTAACCCCAGATGATGATGTTCCAGGCAAGGTAGCCCTTGTGGCTTCCTCCTTCAAAGGAAGTACCGACATCTGTAGTACAGTCAGCCCTCACTCTTCGCAGGGATTAGGTAACAGACAGGCACCAAGAGCGAAAATCCATGAATACTTGCTGTCCTAACCCTACCAACTCACTGACCATTGCCTTTACGAGGTTAATTAATACACTTAGTAATGCCCAATATTCTTTTTACTTTGTTTCTATCACAGTATAAGTACTGTACAGTATTTTGTAATGAATGGAAATATTTCAGTGTGTACAGTACATG
This sequence comes from Palaemon carinicauda, assembly GCF_036898095.1. Lineage (NCBI taxonomy): Eukaryota > Metazoa > Arthropoda > Malacostraca > Decapoda > Palaemonidae > Palaemon > Palaemon carinicauda. The sequence continues at coordinate 138,079,009 of NC_090737.1, forward strand.
TACAAACTACATATTGGCCACGGTAAGGCTACGGTACAATACAGTTCAGCACATAACACTACAGTAGTCATCAGGACACTTATAACAACAAAGCACTGTTGTTCCTATCTATATAACACTCGCTGATACTGTAGTGTACTGTATATTACTGTAATATATGTACAGTACTATCACTACAGTACAGCTTAAATGTACTGAAAGTGTTCACTGTTTTTGTTCAGACAGATGACTTGCACTGTTTGACAACTCACTGCACAAGCAGCCTACAATTAGATATTGTAGAGTACAGTAAATGTAATTTATGTACAGTACTGTACAGCATAGTTAATAAACAATACTATACATTACTGTAATACAATACTGTACAATATGTATACAATGATACGGCATTTAAAATTTACTAAGTGTACATCTTTTTTTTACAAAGACCATTAACCACTTTCATACAAAGTTCTAACCAGCAGGGGTGATGAGTTAGTGCGGATGTAGTCAGAGATTGCTGAAAGGATTAAGTCTGGAGGTAAAAGTTCTTTACATGTGGATGTTCTACAGTATGTCAACAGAGGGAAGGGGAGCAACCTTACAAGATTGGCACTTCTTGGGAGCATGGATGAAGGAGGAAAAGGATCTTTATATCAGTTGTCAAGAATTTATTGCGTAAATGAGAGCATTGGGGGAGTTCAGAAGACTGCTATGAAAGGTCTTAGCCCTTCACTCAGACAATACAGCAGTATTAGCTTATATCAGAAAATAGGAGAACATGGTCAGAAACACTGTTCCTCTTAGCTCAAGAGTTTCTGTGTCAGGAGGAAAAGAGGGACATCGTACTGACTGGTTATTTTAGGCAAATAGAATGTATTGGCGTATCAACTGCATTGGAAAATCCACCTCATGGTCTCTTCTCATCTGGCATGCTAGGAATTGTGAAAACTGATGGGTTACATCAATGCTAGACCTGTTCACAACATCTCTCAATGGGAAAATGGATTTGTTCCGTAACTGAAATACAAACCATGCTATTTAATATGGGTAATTACTTTCGGCGTAGCTGAAATGACGAGGCATTAGAATTTTAACAAGGGTTTACTACCCCACCGCTAGTTAGCGGGGCGTAGGGAGACTCTCCAATCGGCAGGTCTCGTTCTCGGCAACGGAGATCCTTATCCAGGAGAAGGTAGCGAAGTGTGCCATGCAGGCAACTTCGTGGCTGGACATCTGGCTAGGGTCCCTAGGCATCCTGTTACGTTTAGAGGACTTGTCCAAATAAAGTACCAGGAAGGCCATGGAGACCTTTTTACTCTCGGGCACTCACACGATCGAGTTTCTAGCCCACCAAGTCTCGAACTTGTGGGCTAATACCATCTTGAAACGTCGAGATGCGGTGTCTGAGAGATTCCATCAAAAGGTCCCCAGTACCGAGATCAGCAGCCTAAGGACGTGGAGCAGGCGGCTGAGAGGTGGAAGAAGTCCAACCAGGACTCTCTCCTACGTAGGGCTCTATCATCGAATCCCTATAAACCTCCAGCACCCCAGCAACCACGTCCTACCAAGATCACGAAACCGGCAGCTACAGAGAAGACGACGGTGTCTAAGCCCTTTCCTGTCAAGGACAAGAAAGGCAAAAAGTCCTCCAGGGGAGGAAAGAATCCTAGAGGGAGCGGCCGAGGCTGCAAACGCTAGAATTGGCAGTCCCCCTGCATGTCCACCAGTGGGGGGATGCCTACAAAGTTGCGCGAAGAGGTGGCAGCAAGTCGGGGCCGATTCCTGGATGATTTCCGTAATCAGTCAAGGATATCACGTCCCATTCACAACATCTCTACCTCCCTTGACAGCGAATCCAGTCTCATTGAGCTCCCTTGCCATGGGATCAGCAAGGGGGCAAGCCCTTCGGGCAGAAGTCAAGACCACATTGAAGAAGAGCGCTGTCCAAGAGGTCATCGACGGGTCCCGAGGCTTCTTCAATCGACTCTTTCTTGTAAAGAAGGCGTCTGGAGGCTGGAGACCAGTCATCGACCTCTCAGCTCTGAACAGGTTTGTCAAGCAAACTCCGTTCAACATGGAGACTTCAGACACGGTCAGACTTGCAGTGAGACCGCAAGACTTCATGTGTACACTGGACCTGAAGGACGCGTACTTCCAGATCCCAGTCCATCCGTCTTCAAGGAAGTACTTAAGATTCAGCCTAGACTACAAGGTGTACCAGTTCAAGGTGCTGTGTTTCGATCTCTCCACAGCACCACAGGTTTTCAGCAGACTGTTCACCCTAATATTGTCGTGGGCACACAGGATCGGCATCTGTCTCCTCCGTTATCTGGACGACTGGCTGATCCTATCAGACTCGGAGTCAGCCCTTCTTCGACACCGAGACAAACTTCTGGGACTTTGCCAAGATCTGGGGATCATGGTAAATCTCGAGAAGTCCTCTCTGCTTCCCACTCAAAGACTGGTATATCTAGGCATGATCATAGACACCAATCTCCACAAAGCCTTCCCATCAGACGACAGGATAGCAAGGCTGAGGAGGGTCGCAAGTCCTTTCCTCAGACGAGAAGAACTTCCAGCCCAATCGTGGTTACTCATCCTTGGCCCGTCTAGTTCCCAACGGTCGCCTCAGGATGAGATCCCTGCAATGGCGACTCAAGTCCCGGTGGAATCAGGGTCATGATCCCTATGGGTCCTGTGGAATAGACGGACCTTCAGTGGTGGGTGACAGACAAGAATCTACGAAGGGGAGTGGATCTTCTCGTCCTCCCCCCGGATTTGATGCTGTTTTCGGACGCCTCAAAGAAAGGGTGGGGGGCCCACGTTCTGCAACACAGGACCTCAGGCCTGTGGTCAGAATCAGAAAAGTGCCTCCATATAAATCTGCTAGAAATGAAGGCCGTATTCCTGGCCCTTCAACAGTTCCAACAATACCTGGCGGGTTACTCTGTTGTGGTGATGAGCGACAACACCACAGTAGTGGCTTACATCAATAAGCAAGGAGGTACCTTTTCAAAGTAGCTATCCCATCTCGCAGTAGAGATACAATACTGAGATGGACTGAAGCCCACTCGATTCCACTATCGGCTCGCTTCATTCCAGGCAAGAGGAATGTGCTCGCCGACAGTCTGAGTAGAGCGTCTGAGATAGTGAGTACCGAGTGGTCTTTGGATCATCTAGTAGCCAACAAAGTCCTGACTTTGTGGGGTTCCCCGATTGTGGATCTGTTCGCTACAGCGCTGAACTTCAAGCTTCCGCTGTACTGCTCCCCAGTCCCAGATCCCAAGGCGACATCATCATCGTATACGCCTTTCCCCCGTTCTGTCTGATGAGGAGGGTGCTCAACAAGACCAGAATATCGGTCAATCTTTCGATGACCCTTATAGCTCCGCTGTGACATCACGCGGAATGGTTTCCGGACCTTCTGCAACTCCTAACGGAACTTCCGAGAGAACTCCCTCCACGACACGAGCTACTCAAACAACCACACGCCAACATCTTCCGCAAAGCCGTAGCTTCGCTACGACTTCACGCTTGGAGACTATCCAGCATCTCCTCGCAGAGAGAGGATTTTCGCAACAATTTGCGAGCAGGATGTCTGGACACCTGCGAAGGTCATCTGCATCTGTCTACCAGGCGAAGTGGCGAGTCTTCTGTGGTTGGTGTCGTGGAAGGGGTATCTCTCCACTCGATGCCACTATTCCAGCAATAGCGGAGTTCTTTGTGTATTTGCGGGAAGAAATGCGCCTTTCAGTCTCGGCGGTGAAAGGCTATCGCTCAGCCTTAAGTCTAGACTTCAGGCTCAAAGGAGTGGACATTTCATCCTCGCTGGAACTTTCCCTACTTATACGACGTTATGAACTTATCTGCCCTCAATCGGAAGTGAGACCTCTTCCATGGAACGTGGTTCGAGTTCTCAGGTCTCTTAAGAGACCTCCCTACGAACCATTACGTCAGGCTTCAGATCGCCACCTAACTTGGAACACTGTGTTCCTACTAGCTTTGGCCTCGGCCAAGCGAGTCAGTGAACTTCATGGTCTCTCTTATGACATCGCCCATTCAAGGGTATGGGGGAGGTAACTTTCAGATTCGTCCCTGAGTTTATTGCTAAGACTCAGAATCCGGGAGTGCCGGACTCTCGGTTTGGCTCCTTCCAGATTTCGAGTCTGCGTTCTGTAACAGATGACCCAGACCATCTCCTACTGTGTCCAGTAAGGAGTCTGAGGTTATATCTCAAAAGAATGGCTGCAGTTCGTCCCCAGGTGCAGGCATTGTTTGTGAGCACTGGGAGGCATGGATTCGTAGGGTGATCCATCTGTCCCTGAATCCTGACTCTCCTCCGTCACGTCGCCCCAGAGCACATCATGTCAGGGGCGTAGCTACTTTCCCGGCCTTCAAGAAAAACTTTTCAGTGACGCAGGTTCTACAAGCGGGGGTGTGGAAGCGTCAGACGACCTTCACAGCCCACTACCTGCAAGACGTGACCCACAGGAGGCTCGATATATTTTCTATCGGCCCTTTGGTGGCTGCATAACAGCTGGTTTAAAACCTCAGGCTCCTTAATGGACAAGTAGCAGAAGGTTGAGGGCATTGTTACCCGGTCTTAGTCTGCATGAATGAAAAGGTATGTCTGGCCCTTATTCTTTTCTTCATCCTCCCCTCTCTAGGGGAAAGCAGCATCCTGGGTTCTCTTCACAGCTGATGTCGAACCACTGCAGGTAAACCATGTTTCCTTGTGTTCCTAGTACTAAGCTATACTGTCACGTCCCCATACCCTGACGAGGTGGTATTGGGAGAGTCCTAGCCTAAAGTTTCCATCTAAAAGACTACAGGTCAACTTCCTAGGATGAGTCATGCTTCATACCTTCACACACAGCTTACGTAGGCCGCAGCCCTTGCGTAGCAAGGTTCTAGCGAGGTGCAGGGACTCCTTATTGTTGAGTGCTGACACACTCAGATACTGAGTCCCCTGGCAAAGCCAAAAGCCAGTACTGGGTGGGACTTTCCACCCTTCCTAATGGGTGAGTCACCCATATTAAATAGCGTGGTTTGTATTTCAGTTGCGGAACAAATGACAAATTCGTAGGTAATTTGTATTTTTCCTAACTATACAAACCTTAGCTATTTAATCAAACTTTCCCGCCAGCCCTATCTCCCGTGAAGTCCTACCTCTAAGCGAAGTGAGCTCAAGCACAGGTGTGTGTGTGTGTGGGGGGGGGTAGCAAGCTACTCTCCCTACCCCTCGCTAACTAGCGGTGGGGTTGTAAACCTTCGTTAAAATTCTAATGGCTCGTCATTTCAGCTATGCTGAAAGTAATTACCCATATTAAATAGCTAAGGTTTGGATAGTTAGGAAAAATACAAATTACCTACGAATTTGTCATGTTTACTGCCCACTACTACTGGATCCCCAAGGTTGGACAGAGGATGCCATGCTGCAGTATTTGTCAACTCCTTCCCTTCCTTCTTTATGATTTGACTGGTACTAAACAACAAGTTTAGGACTTAACTCAGTGCCCGGATGACCCTCATAGTTCCATATAGGCCATGAATGGACTGGTGTTCAGATTTGTTTCCTTACTAGTGGATCTATGCAGAACAACTCTTGTCAGACATCCCCAGCATCATCTACTCCATCAAAAGCCCCTCGTGCTTCATCTGAGAGCTTTGAGATTCTCCCTCATTGCCTCAGAAGAAAGTGGCTATCCAGGTGTTGTACAATGTCTAATGTAGCATCTAGATGTTTTACCAACAAGTTATATCAACATCATTGGTTCACTTATTCATAATAGTAGTTCGTAACAATCCTGGATAACTTTGGTCATTAATATGTCCCTGCATGATATGATTAATGTTAAAGTCCTGAGTATCAGAGGCTATGTTATCCTCGCTTTTGAAAATAGAATGTGACTGGTATTTGTAGGGTTTGTAAAAGTTGATAGAAGTATTATCACATCTAGTCTAAAGCATAATTTTTGAACTGAAATTATAGTTGTTCCTACATGTACTGTATACAAACCCTTGCCCTTTAAGGGGAGTGTTTGCTGCATAACTGGAACTTTGCAGTTAAAATTCAACAAGGTGTTTGTAATTGCTAGTGGGTGGCAGAGAAGCCCTAGCCCCTAGCCAGCACACTGTGTAGCCACTTTGTTTTCAACTACCGGATAGTACGCACAAACTTTCGGCATCCCCAACTGGGTGTTTTAATATTATGGTTGGCAGATTGTCATGTGCAAGGGATTTTAAGGAAAAAATGAGGTTTTCAGTTTTTTCCCCAGTGGACTGGTAAAAGGGTGGGCATCCCCACCACCTGCCATTTGCTACCGGAACCCCGTCAAATTTTGACAAATGAGTTCAGCTATGCTGATAACATACACCTATGAAAGGACTAAGGTTTGTATAGTTAAGAAAAATAAAAATTACCTTAAAAATTTGTTGTTTTATTTGTAAGAATTTCAAGCAACTGCTGAGTGTATGAGTTTCATTTGTACAAGGTGAAGGCATTTTAGTTTTCAAGTCTTATTTTTTTTCTCTTTTTATTGGAAAATAATATAGTGTGCAGAGCATCCCTTACACTATGCTGTATGGTTGTACTTGGAAGTGTTGCAATTTGATTTACGTCATTTGTATAAGAACATACATTATCTAGAAACTAGTTTTAGGTTGGAATTGTTTACCTCTTTCTTTGGAAAAAGTTTATATGAAAAAAAGGCAAAAAATGGCCCTTGTTTCTCTTCTTATATGGAGGAAACATTGTATTCTTTTAGTTTTGAAACAAATTTAAACTTTTTAAGCCGTTTATGACTATACCGGTAGGTACTTATTATCGGTTTAATATATTTTAACACTTTTCCAGGTAATTTATTCTTGAATCCCTGTCAATGAATGATTTAAAGTTTTCAGGCATCCTGACATCTAAGGTCATTGACGCTGAGAATCCCTGTCAAAGAGTAGTACCTGTAGACTGTTCTATTTCATCATGGCCTCTAGTTCCGAAGTCCTGCCTTTAACGTCTGTGGACCAGATCACCCAAGAGTGGCTTGCAAGTATTTTAAACTTAAAAATGAAATCATCAGTCGCCATAGATTCCTTAGAAACGAACATTCCAACGTCTAAAGCTGGTTTCCTGAGCGACATATGTTTTGTCAAAGTTGTTTACACCGTAGAAAACGCTACTCGCGATTTAGATCTAGTCGTAAAACTTTTGCCCCAGAATGATGAAATTGTCACTTTTATGAAGAGAGGAAATTTAGGGGAGAGAGAGGTAGCGTTTTACGAACGTGCCGGCTCGGAGGAATTCGTGAAGTTTTGCCACGCGAGCGGTTTAGACCATCCGGTGCCGGAAGTTTATGGGTCCCTCCTGAAAGATAATTCTGTGACCCTTGTGCTTGATGACCTAAATGCGAAAGGCTACAGGATGCATTTGCTCCCAGAAGGGAATAAACTTCAGGAGATTAAATGTACATTCAAGGCCATTGCTGTCATTCATGCTTTTGGGTACGATGCCATCAGTAAACGTGGCAGGGAGTATTTTCACGTTCCATTCGACTCCAGCTACTTAAATGATTTAGTTTGTCTTGGACTAAAGATGCAGATTGACATGTTCAAAGGAAGTCCTCTTGCTGAAGTTCTTACATCACTTGTATCTAAGCACAAGGATATGATTGCTACTTCTCAAACACACCCTTTGATAGAGACATTGGTGCATGGTGACTTATGGGCCGGTAATGTTATGTTCACGTTGGATGGAAAAGCTGCGTCTATTTATGATTGGCAGTTTGCTTGCATAGATAACCCTTTATGTGACGTCACCTCTATGTTGTTGATGAGTGCTGAGCCGTCAGTTTATGAAAATCACCTAAATGAAGTTATGGAGATCTATTGGAAGAGCTTCACCGGTGCCCTGATGAAGAATAATGTTGAAATACCAATCACTTTCACCTTCGAAAGTATTACCCGTAATTTGGAAAAGTTGTGGATGCATGGGTTTATGTTTTTCACTGCTAGTCTCCCTGATATGATGGGAAATGGGAAAATTACTGAAGACAGGGTGAGAAGAGTAGTATCCTTTCTGGATACGATTGACGTGTTTTCGCTTTTTCTTAAGGATCATAAACATTGAGCCAGCTGTAGTGCAAATAGAGGTACAATTTAGATTTGTTTGTACAGATATAAATATTTTGTGCATTAAAATAAGGATTGTTCCAACACAAATACTTACCTCGAACTACTTTCTTAGGAGTTACCTGTAATCTCCTCTCAACCGACCAGAGATTACAGGTAACTCCCCCAAAAGTAGTTCTCGGTAAGTATGTTAGGAAAAATAAAAATTACTTAAAATTTTCGATATTTATCCAAGGTGGAGTGGCTGTTAAATTCAATAACAAGGTAGTTAATGATAGGTTTCAAGTACAGTACTGGAAAGTAGACCCTCCCACTTCCTTGTCAAAAACTCATCACTTTTGTCTCCTGTCAAAACAAGTACAAACATACTGTTGTGTCCTATCTAAAGGCTGTCCGATTATTTTCTCTCTCTTTATAATGTGAATAGATGGTTGTTAGCATCACATCAATTATGGAAGTGAAGCAGGAATGTTGTAAATGCATAGGAAAATATTGACACTGCAATTTGTTTTTGTATAGAATGGTTACAGATCTAAACTTTCTGAGCTTCTTAGTAGGGATAGGATTGTTCCCAGTCCATCCTACATGCCGAGTGTAGATTTTGGCCTTCTGTTCAGTTGCATGCTTATTCTTTAAAGAAAAAGAGGCAAAAATTATGCTGAAGAGAGAGACTAAAGTACTTTTCTCTCCTTATTCAGTTTGTCAGCCGCTAAAGCTCCTAGGTATCAGTACCTGGTTTAGTTCCCAGGGAGTATGCTTAATGAACAGGGAGAACTTGGATTTGCATCAGCATGTTTTTCAGGTTTTGGTAGGGTCTGTTCTCCCTTTGATCACTGCCCAGTAGCATGCGCTGGAAGCCCTTCCGTAACCTCTCTGACTACCGATGATAAGTTTGACCTTCTTAAGGGAGTACTGTACTGTACTGTATACCGTAAACCCTGAGAAAATTTTGTTCTCGACCCTGTGGTGGCTGCTTAAGTAGTAGTGTAGCCAGCCCAGGTTTCTCCCAAACCGTTTTCACTCCTTCTCCACCATCCCTCCTCAACATATGCCCACACCATCTCAGTCATGACACTTGAATCACCTTAGTAATCTTTACTATGCCTACCATTCTTATTTGATCATTTTCCAATCTTTCACGCAGTGATATTTATAAATTCCACCTCAGCATTCTCCTCTCTCTTTTTCTTAAGTTTTGCTTCCTCTTTTTGTCCCAGAGCTCACGTTTCCCATCTATATGTTAACGCTGATCTTATTATTGTGCTGTAGATTTTTATTTATGGCTTGATTGGCATTTCATTATCACATAACGCCCCTTCTGCGTCCCTCCACTTCCCCCAGGCTGCTTTTATCCTTTTCTCAACTTCAGCCTCACATCCTCCCTCATGACTTGAAGTAGATCACAAGTTTCTAAATTATTCCACCTTTTTTTATTACAGCCTCTAGTTTTATGTATTGATAGCCTGTCCCTACCTACATTACTGCTTGCCATAATCTCAATTTTATCCATATTTTCCCTCAAGGTACCCTTGTCCAAAGTCCCCTGCCACTCTACTGTACTACCTTCTCTGTAAGTCTCATTTTCAGCAGTAATCACCAAATCATCCGGATATAGAAACTCCCACAATTCTTCATTTCTGAACTCTTCACTTACTACATCTATGACCAACACAATTTAAAACGGGCTTAATGTTGACCCTTGATGTAAACCAGCACTAATTTCAAATGCTCTATTCCGCAAATCCTTGAAATTAATTTTTCCTTCTCAACAACCCATTTCAGGTACAGTATAGGCTTAGGGACAAAAGTGTCTATTGTATTCTGTAACAGGTGAATGGTGGAGCTTCCCTCTCCTGTCAACTGTCATTAACAAATTACCTTGTTAATGGTTTAGTAGCTGTTCCAGTGGTGCTGAAGACAAAGCCTTATTTTAAATGACTCAAGGTTTGTGTAACAGGAGAAATACAAATTGCTTTCACAATCTTCTGTACAGTATTTCAAGGAAAAAGTTTGTTCATCAGACTGTTGCTACATATCAGTGCTACTTTGTTCTTACTTCCATGCATTTTGCATATTTTAAAGTTAAAGTTGCGGGTTTTAGGTCTCCACAGAGACGATTTACATCGTCCATTTAGCCAGCAGGGACTATCACTAGTCCCCTCTAACCCCCCCCCCCCCCCACACGCCACCCTGGGAGTACCCCCCGGTAGAAGGTCTCACGGTATCCGCGTCCCTGGCGGGGACCAAACTCGGGACCTCTATAATAGAAATCCGCGATGCTACCAACCTTGCTATCCGGAGTATTATTTGTTCAGATAGGGTGCACTAAATAGATTGTATGGTTATAATAACGTTTGGCGGTAAGCTAATGTAGGCCAGTGGCTGGAACTTGGGTAGTTCCACCTTTTCTGGAGTCATAGCCATCTTTAATGATGTAAGGTCGTATCTCAGATGGATTACGGTTCATTTTGACAAATCGCTGAACTTATCATTGCCATAGGGTCACAAAACCTTCACTGTACAAAGATACCTACTGTACAAAGCTTTAGCATAAGCTACCAGTTTCCTTATGTTTCATCTGTACAAAACTTTAGTATAAGCTACCAGTTTCCTTATGTTTCATATAAGATAATAAACTTCAAGAAGCTACAGATGAAGAAGTTACAGACTGTACTGTACTGTACATGTGCTATGTAGTACTGTACAGTGATAGTGGCATCTACATTAATTATGAAGTACTATATGTGACCCACTGTTCAACTGTTTATTCTGCTCATTATATACATTTTTATTTATCTACTAACTGCTACTTACCCTGACTTTCTTTTGCTGTGAATTTCAATCCATTACAATTTTGGAAGGTCTGCAGTTTCCAGTTTTTTATCTTGTATTCTTGTAGTTAGTGGGAATATTGTTTTTCATATACAAGCTGATTAAGTTGCAGAAATAAGACTATAATATAGTAGTTAGGAAAAAATGTTAATTACTTACTTTACTTACTTTGATGGCTGCTTTTCCGGTCCCATACAGGAGGAGAACCCTACTCTCTACAGGATCTCCGCTGTCGTTTTACCTTGATCGTTTAGAGTATTTATCGTTTCAAATAACACATTGTTCATTTACTGTTAAATCATCACTGTTGTAAGATTTTTAAATAAGAAAGTCTTCAGTTTCCTCTAGAAAGCCTTAATGTCTTCAATCATTTGAATGTTTCGTGGGAGCTTATTATATAGTCTCGGGGCCGCATATTTAAAGGCTCTAGAGCCTAAAGTAGACATATCTAGGTGTTTTTCATACCACTGTAAGAGAATGAAAGTCAGTTTGAGTCAGCGGTAGATTGTTAGTAACTCACAGTAGGAATTTAAGTCAACTGAAAGGATGACTTAGACCTAATTGCTTCTCTTGTGGATGTCAAGCAATACAGTACATTTAGTTACAAAGCTGACTTTTCATACTTAAAGCCTCAATTTTATTAGCACTTGTTATGGCAGATAAAATTTTGTGTTTTCAGTTTTTTTGGTGTTTTGATGTACATGTATGTATAGGTTTTGAGCGCCTTGTTTTTTGTACCAAGTCTCGGTTATTGCACCAAATCTCTCTCTGAATTTTGTTCCCCTTTTTTATGACTAGATATTTTTATCATTTGGTTATAATTGTGACATTTTGATCATTTGAATGTAGTTGTGACACTTATTTTACTATTCATAGATACTTTGTCTCATGATCTCCATATTTAAAAGTCTAATGTTGCAGATCTACGATAACATACAGTTCCTTTGAGAAATATGGAATCGGATTCATTAATGCCGCTTTCAACTTTCGAAGATGTAAATCAACAGTGGCTTGAAAAGATGCTTTCTTTGAAATATGGCATTTCGGTTTGCGTACATTCCTGGGAATTAACATTGCCGAGCGGAAGGGAAGGATTTCTCAGCGAGATAGCTTTTGTGAGCATCCTTCACTCAGATGGTGTCGATACACCAAAGGATCTCAAGCTTGTCTTGAAAATTCTGCCAAAGGATCCCAAGGTGAGGGAGTTTTTGGCAAATGGAAATCTTGCCAGAAGAGAAATTGAGTTTTATAAGTTTGCCAATTGTAAAGAACTCCAAGATATTTGTGCCAAGAGTGGTATTGTATTGCCAGTTCCCGAAATATTCTTTGCCGGGTATAGAAAAGATGCGATTACCCTGGTTCTGCGTGATCTTCGTGTTGACAAGTGTAAGAGCATCATTGTGAAGGAGGGAAGCACTCTCTCCCAAACTAAAGTGGCTCTGAAGTCCATAGCACAAGTGCATGCTGCCGGATTAATTTTTATGGAGCAGTTTAAAGATCATGAAAGTCTTTCAGTATTGGCTTCTGATTTTAGCACTGACTTTTATAGTTTGGACATGGTGAAAAATCTGAACACAATCGTTGAAATGACAGCTGGGACTCCAGTCGGTGAGACAATGAAACGTCTGATACCTTTAGAAAAGTTAATGTTCACATTCCACAAAAAGTATCCATTAGTAAAGACAATAGTTCATGGGGATCTCTGGGCTGGTCAACTGTTAAATACGAGTGATGAAAGTAACGCCTACGTCATCGACTGGCAGTTCTGCCGAGTCGACAATCCCGTCATAGATATCGTGGCGATGTTTTTCATGAGCAGCAATCCAGTAGTGTTAGAAAATCATATGGATGAACTTCTGAAATGTTACTGGGAAGCATTCAATAAACCTTTCCAATCTTTGGGTAGAACATGTGGTATTACATACGAACAGTTCAAGGAAAATGTTGATGATCTGTTGATATTTGGCTTTGCAATCTTAGCCGTTAGTATTCATGATTTTTTACCGGCTGGCAATCTTACAAAGGAAAGGTTACTTCATTCGATTGACTTTGTAGAGAAGGAAGGTGCTTTCAGAAAATTTTTGGATATCTTTGAAAAATAAAATTTAATAACTAATGATGTGTTTCATTTGAATCATTTTTATTTATTGTAAAGAATATTTATGTCATAACATTTGATAAACTTCATTGATAGTCACATGCCTAGTGTTGATGAATTTAAGAATATACATGGTGTATTTTTTATGAATAAAACCAATGTTCTTGAGCAATTTAAAACTATACTCTTACAAGCCCTACTTTGATAGCAGAGTGTGGAATAAACCATAAAGAAATAATATATTTTAGTACAAACAAAAAGAATTTTGCCAATTTGAAACTCATTTGTCTTGAATTTTTGACTAGCTGGGAATCTAAGCAGTGGTCTGGTTAAATTGCAATACTGCACATGATGAAAAGTGTTTAGAAAATGTAACCTCTGGCTCCCTAACTGTTGTAGGCATAGACTTCACAGTCTTTGTCCAAATTTGTCCTTCCTTGATAGGCTGTAGGTAATACCTTTACAGTACAGTACTTTGTTTGGGCTTGGTATTGTCAAATTCAAAAGTCTGCCAACCCTCTAATTTATTATTGGATTTGACTGTACAATAGTTTGCCTAGTTTGATCACTGGTTATACTGCTAGTGTCACAGTTACATTTGTAAATTTACCAGATCTTGATGAGATCATGATTAGGGGTATATGGAGATGGTTTCGGCATGCTCTTCACACTCCCCAAGAGAGATTAGTTCACCAAACGTTCAGCTGGTCTCCACAAGGTACTAGAAAAGTTGGAAGACCTAGGCCTACATGGCTAAGGACTATGAAGCGCGAAGTAGGATATGATGAATGGAGAAGTATTGAATTAGAAGCTCAAGATAGAGACGACTGGCGAAATCTACCTGAGGTTCTTTGCGTCAGTAGGCGTAGGATGAGATGATGATGATGAATGAAGGACTGGGGTGTTGCTTGATCCTGGATGAGTGACAATTTTTTATTGATTTGGACTGTTATCTGGTTTAAGGTAAGCAGCAAAGGATCTACTATTGATAAATGCTGTCTCTCTCTGGACAGTTTTTAGTGTGTATTGCTATAGAATATTTAAGAAGATGCATTGCTGTCATTGCCATTGACAAAGGAGGTACTGTATTACAAACCTTATCTAATACGCTAGTTAGACCCCACTAGGGGTATGCAGTCCCTCTAAGGGTACTGAAAGAAATAAGTACACACTAGAGCAACCAGGTTCATTACATCAACTGAGTGCTATTTTCAACCAAAAGAGACTAGAATTCTTCAATTTTCTCTCTAACAATATTGTTTAGAGTCTAGAAAAGGCACAGATAATATAAACTACAGGTACATCATATATTTGATGAATATAGTTACTGATACTTAACAGGGTAAATACCAGGCACTGTGGGGACTTCTTTACTTATAAGGTATCCACATTTTGAAGCAGGGTAGTAGACAGGGTTTTGAATAATGCCACGACTCACTAGTTCATGAATTTATTCAATGAAGGAATTTATACATTCTTGTAGTTTTTAAAGGTTCTTTCTATTCAGATGGACTAATGAATCTTTAAGCCATCTGTCACGTAACTTATATCCTAACTGTAGTACTTTCCACAGTGTTTTGTTGGTTTTCTTTATGATTTGTATATCATTTCTTTAGATAGCGACAGTGAACTGTCATTCTTACTCAAAGATAACAAGAAAGGATGATGACAATGGACAGAATAAGCTTTGACTACATGTTTAAAGGTCACTCATGAGTGTCAGAGGCAAGGGACAGTGACAATGCCCTAGAGACTGGCCTTATATACATAAGGATCAGTGCCCAAGCCCCCTCTCCACCCAAGCTAGGACTAGCGAGGGCCAGGCAATGGTTGCTGATGACCCAGCAGGTAGACCTATAGACTCCCAAAACCCCCTTTCCTTAGACATCACGAGGGTGAGTGGGACTCAAACCTCAGTCCAGTTGATCACCAGGTAGAGATATTTCTGATAAGCTTTGATAGGACTGAATTGGTTGCCCATTGAATATGTGATAAAACCCAAGTACAGATGGGAGATTACTTTAAGCAGAGTCCTATGGATTGACCTCAGAAAAAATGTGTCAAGATTATGGTCAGGTTGATGTAATGTGGCCCTCAAACCAGAAACGAGACTGTCAGATCAAAAAAGGCAAACATACTTTATTACCTGTACTGTATTTATACGAAATAGAATTCACTACTGTACATACTGTACAAGTTCTCTTGCTTGAGGAGACACTCGGCCACACTGTTTTATCTAATTTCTCTTCTTGTTTTGTTGAAGTTTTTATAGTTTATATAGGAAATATTTATCTTGATGTTACTGTTCTTTAAAATATTTTATTTTTCCTTGTTTCCTTTCCTTACTGGGCTATTTTCCCTGTTGGGGCCCCTGGGCTTATAGCATCCTACTTTTCCATCTAGGGTTGTAGCTTAGCAAGTAATATTATAACAATACCCCAAGGCCACCCAGTTTCCCCTTGTTTTTCTTTGCCAGCTTTATTAATTTATTTTATTTTGTTTATATAGCCTGTTCGAGTTTTAATGTTGTTTATGGAAGTACTCTTGCTGAACTGTGAAGTGGATATTGCTTAATTTTTTTCAGCGTGGTTCTGTTTTTAGTAATGATTGATATTTGCTATATAATACCTGTGTCAGAGGGATCTTTAATTTGAATAAATTATTGCTAAGCTATTAGCAATAATTGGTTAACCCTTTTACCCCCTGGCTATTTGGAAATTTCCAACCCTTAACCCCCAGGGTTATTTTTTTCTCATCACATTTTGCAGTATATTATTTTTAAATTGCTCTAACAGCCTTAATTTTTGTCATAGAGAGGTCAGGTTGGTCTCATTCTCTTGGAAAATGCCTGAATTTTCTCAAAAATTTTTAAAAATATGAAAAAAAAAAAATTTATAAGAGTTTTTCGCAAGGACGTACCAGTACGTCCATGGGGGTAAAGGGATGAGTTTTGTGAAACATACCAGTACATCCTTTGGGGGTAGAAGGGTTAAAGTTTAAAGAATAAATTAGTTGTTACTTCTTAAGCATAATTTCAAACAAATGTACCATAGATTGATAAGATTTCTTTTTCTCCTATCAGATTTTGGAATAAGCTTTCCAGTCAAGTTGTAAATCAGAAGAAATTCAGAATTTCAGGTGGGTCTAAATTTCTTTTTCAATAGGCATTTCAGGGTTTGATTTTTATGATGTGTGTTCCTACATAAATATTTTCACATTTCAAAGATGGTGTGAGGTGTTCAAAAATTGCCATGAACCACTAAATTTTCAATTTTTCAATATTAAACTTACCCGATAATCATGTAGCTGTCAACTCCGTTGCCCGACAGAATTCTATGGAGGGATACGCCAGCTATCACAATACTAGAAGGGGGTGTACTTACCAGCGCCACCTGTGGCCAGGTACTCAATCATTTGTTGTTGACACCTCCTCAATTATTCCTCTGTCGTGCTTCCGGCTAGACGTTCTGGGATACGCTTATGGTCTTCGAGTTTATTCACGGATATTTGGTGAAGTATTCTCTCAGATTAACGGCTGTCGCTTTACTGGAATCCTTCTTATATTAGCTAGATAGCTTTTATATAATACTGATATAACGGTTAACGAATTTTGCTTGTTTTTGGATCACCCTTTGGCTAACTCTTTGAATACAAGATGTCTGACGTTTCGCAAGCCCCCTCCCATAGACGATGTAGGTCTTGCAATAGGCGTATTCCGAAGGCCTCGGTAGATCCTCACACCGCTTGTTCTGACTGTAGGGACAGGCCCTGTCTATTAGAAAATCGATGTGAGGAATGCGCCGGACTTTCGGAATTGGATTTTGTCCGTCTTTTAAAATATTCATCTAAGTTAGAGAGAGGTAGAGTTAGGAGAAGTTCTTCTCACTCTTCTATGTTTTCCTCACCTCATGATCCCCTACCTTTTCCTACCCCTGTAGTGGCTACCCCCGAACCTACTGTGTGCCCTCCGCCTGATATGTCAGTTGTTTTGCGTGCTATTCAGGCTTTAGGCGATAAAGTAGAATCAGTGGTAAGTGACCATAAGTCTCTGATGGCCGAAGTTAAAGAACTGAAGGTCAAGAGTGCAGTGGGTGGAATTAGTGCCAGTGCTGTGACGAGTGCTAGTGTCGGTGCAGTGCCAAGTGCTAGTGGTGCCAGTGTGGTGCGTGAGGATTTTTCTGTGCGAGCCAGTCGTCCTCCCAGTCCGGGACCTCTTGCAAGCTCCCATGCCCAGGGGAGAAGCAATGTCGAAGGGCTTAAGGGTTCGACAGGCCTTGTTAGGCGCACAGAACTATCCTCGGTGGTTGCGGGCGTGTCTTCCTTAGACCGTCACTCCCACCTGCAGACGATTGAGCCCGTCTTATTCTCGTCCGCTGATCAACTAGCAGGGAAGAAACGTTGGTCTCAGGTCTCGAGACCGCTTAAACGTAGAGTCCAGTCCGCGAGTGCTCAGCCAGGTTGCAGTCATTGGCTCAGCTCTGACTCGCCTCAGTCATCTGTCGACTGTACTCCGCCCAAGAGGAGTAAGGTTCTGCCAAAACAGAGCCCGACTGTTAAGACTTTACCTCAGTCTGTTATCGTTTCTGCCGATCCCAAGTGGACCCTGCTTCAGTCCATGCAAGCTCAGCTTTCGGACTTGATGCGTGAGTGTCGGGCTGAGAGTGTTGCACCTCCTCCTCCGCCTACACTCCCTCCGCCTGTTCTCGCTCCGCCTGTGCTCGCCCCGCCTGCACTTGCTCCGCCTGGTCGCAGCACCATCTGCCAGGCGTACGATGTTGAGCCACTTTCGGAGTTCACTGTTCCCAGTGGTGTTCAGCCTCAGCCTTCTTTAAGGCAACCCTTGCTTTGGGATCAGGAGAGTTATTCCACTCTTCCTCCGCCTCCCCTTGCTGCTCCACCAGTGGTGCAACTCTCGGTTGGGGTACAACAACCTCTCCCCTCCGTGAGTCTGTCTGCTCAGCCATCGCTGCAGCGAGCTCAACCCTCCTCAAGGCAAGCTCCTCTACACCCTGGACTTGCGCCTCAGGAGCCTCAGCCTCCGTCCTCCGCTCAGCTTGTGCAATCCTTGGGTTCAACCTCTCTTGCTAGGAGTCAACCTCCTTCACCCATGCGCCTGCCTTCTGCTTCGTCTGTTGTTCAGCCTTTGCAGTCTGAGCCTCAGGTTTTCCCTCAACAGTCACTGGAAGAGGAAACCACTGTTATTGTTCCTACCCGTTCTGACTCTGCGGTTCAGCATTCTGGTCCGATCGCTTCGCTACCCTCTGCTGATGAGGTGTCGGATGATGAGGAGGCACACCTTGATCCCTCATCAGACGTGGACGAATCTAAGCTTTCTCCACTGTCGATTGATTTTCGTAAGGTCTTGGCTCTACTCAGGGAGATTTACCCAGACCACTTCGTCTCTGCTATTCCCCGCTCTCCACCATCTGAGTTTTCGCTGGGCGTACAACAAGCTAAGTCCAACTATACTAAGCTTGTCCTAGCTAGATCCTCCAAGAGGGCTTTAAGGATCTTAGGGGAGTGGCTGCAGTCTAAACAACACCTTGGCAAGACTTCCTTCATGTTCCCTCCAACGAAGCTCGCTTCGAAAGCTAGCGTTTGGTATGCCACAGGGGAAGCACCAGGCTTAGGAGTACCTGCCTCTGCCCAGGCTGACTTCTCAAGTCTGGTGGACTCGCCTCGGAGAACTGCTATGAGACGCTCGAAGGTTTGTTGGACCTTCTCAGACCTGGATCATTTACTAAAAGGGTTGTTCAGAGCATTTGAAATGTTCAACTTTCTCGACTGGTGCCTGGGGGCCCTCAGCAAGAAAACCTCTCCTGCGGACAAAGATTCTGCCATGCTATTAATGTCCTGCATGGATAAGGCCATCAGAGATGGATCGGGTGAGCTAGCGTCGTTATTTGTATCAGGGGTGTTGAAGAAAAGGGAACAACTGTGTACCTTCCTTTCCGCCAGCATTACACCTTGCCAACGGTCACAACTCCTTTTTGCTCCACTCTCAAAGTTCCTCTTTCCCGAGGAGCTAGTTAAGGACTTGTCTGCTGCCCTGATACAAAAGGACACGCACGATCTTGTAGCCTCATCGGCTCGTAAGTCTAAGGTTGCCACCTCAGTCCCCAAGACTTATCGCTCCCCAGTGGCTGATACCCCGGCTACGAGGTTCATACCGCCCTTTCGTGGTAGAGCCCCCAGCCGAGGAAGCTCCCGTCCAGACTCTCACAGGAGCAAGTCTAGGAAAGGATCCAGGACATCTAAGGGAAAGAACTGACTCTCAGATTCTCCAGACAACAGTAGGAGCCAGACTCAAGATCTTCTGGCGAGCCTGGGAGAAGAGAGGAGCAGACGCACAGTCTGTCAGTTGGCTGAGGTACGGTTACAGGATTCCATTCCGCCTCAAACCACCTCTGACCACATCGCCCATCAACCTCTCTCCCAACTACAAAGAAGAGGACAAGAGGCTAGCATTGCAACAGGAGGTGTCGCTACTTGTGCAGAAGAAGGCAGTGGTTATAGTCCGGGACCATCAATCCCCGGGCTTCTACAACCGTCTCTTTCTTGTGGCCAAGAAGACAGGAGGTTGGAGACCGGTGCTGGACGTCAGCTCTCTCAACGAGTATGTCACCAAGCAGACGTTCACGATGGAGACGACCAAGTCGGTCTTAGCAGCGGTCAGACAGGAGGACTGGATGGTCTCGTTGGACTTGAAAGATGCATACTTTCACGTTCCCATTCATCCAGACTCCCAACCTTTCCTGAGATTCGTTTTCGGAAAGGTTGTCTATCAGTTCCAAGCCCTGTGTTTTGGCCTAAGCACAGCTCCTATGGTCTTTACTCATCTGATGAGGAATGTAGCGAAATTCCTACACTTATCGAACATCAGAGCCTCCCTCTACCTAGACGACTGGCTGTTGAGAGCCTCCACGAGTCGTCGTTGTCTGGAGAACCTCAATTGGACTTTAGACTTAATCAGAGACCTAGGTCTATTAGTCAATATAGAGAAATCTCAACTCATTCCCTCCCAATCCATTGTGTACCTGGGAATGGAGATTCAGAGTCAGGATTTTCGGGCTTTTCCATCGGCCCCCAGGATAAACCAAGCCCTAGAGTGCATCATGAGCATGCTGAAGAGGAGCAATTGCTCAGTGAGACAGTGGATGAGTCTCACAGGGACCCTCTCATCACTGGCCCTGTTTGTCGAGCTAGGAAGACTCCACCTCCGCCCTCTTCAATTCCATCTTGCTGCTCATTGGGACAAGGGCTCGACTCTAGAAGCAGTCTCTATCCCTATCAACCAAGAGATGAAGACCACTCTCCTGTGGTGGAAGCACAATCTCCTTCTCAAGGAGGGTCTATCATTGGCCATCCAGACCCCCAATCTTCATCTCTTCTCAGATGCATCGGACTCGGGCTGGGGTGCGACCTTGGACGGACGGGAATGCTCAGGAGTATGGAACAAGGAACAAGGATTACTCCACATCAACTGCAAGGAACTGTTAGCAGTTCATCTTGCCCTGTTGAACTTCAAGTCCCTCCTGCTAGGCAAAGTGGTGGAGGTGAATTCAGACAACACCACAGCCTTGGCTTACATCTCCAAGCAAGGAGGGACCCATTCGAGGAGCCTTTACGAGATCGCAAGGGACCTCCTCATTTGGTCAAGAGGTCTAAACCTCACTCTGGTCACGAGGTTCATCCAGGGCGATATGAATGTTTCAGCGGATCGCCTCAGCAGAAGGAATCAGGTCATTCCCACGGAATGGACCCTCCACAAGAGTGTGTGCAACAGACTTTGGACCTTGTGGGGTCAACCTACCATAGATCTGTTTGCCACCTCCATAACCAAGAGACTTCCGCTTTATTGTTCCCCTGTTCCAGACCCTGCAGCGGTTCATGTGGATGCTTTTCTTCTGAACTGGTCCCATCTCGACCTGTACGCATTCCCTCCGTTCAAGATAATAAACAAAGTTCTGCAGAAATTCGTCTCGCACGAAGGGACACGGCTGACGCTGGTTGCTCCCCTTTGGCCTGCAAGAGAATGGTACACAGAGGTACTTCAATGGCTAGTCGACTTCCCCAGGACTCTACCTCTAAGAGTGGACCTTCTACGTCAACCACACGTAGACAGGTTGCACCCAAACCTCCACGCTCTTCGGCTGACTGCCTTCAGACTGTCGAAAGATTCGCTAGAGCTAGAGGCTTTTCGAAGGAGGCAGCCAGTGCGATTGCCAGAGCTAGAAGAGTTTCCACTCGTAGAGTCTACCAGTCTAAGTGGGAGGTCTTCCGAAGCTGGTGTAGAGCCAATTCAATATCCTCTACCAATACCTCTGTGATCCAAATAGCTGACTTCCTTCTACATCTTAGGAATGAGAGATCCCTTTCAACACCTACGATTAAAGGATATAGGAGCATGTTGGCCTCAGTCCTCCGCCACAGAGGTTTGGACCTGTCTTCCAACAAGGACCTTCAAGACATTCTCAAGTCTTTTGAGACATCTAAAGAACGTCATCTTTCCACTCCAGGCTGGAATCTAGACGTAGTCTTAAGGTTCCTTATGACATCTAGGTTCGAACCTCTCCAGTCAGCTTCCTTCAAGGATCTTACCCTCAAGACTGCTTTTCTCGTTTGCCTTGCAACAGCTAAGAGAGTCAGTGAGGTTCATGCCTTCAGCAAGAACATTGGTTTCACAACCGAATCTGCAACATGTTCTTTTCAGCTTGGATTCCTAGCAAAGAACGAGCTTCCTTCACGTCCTTGGCCTAGATCGTTCGAAATACCTAGCCTCTCCAACATGGTAGGTAACGAACTAGAGAGAGTTCTTTGCCCTGTCAGAGCTCTCAAATATTATCTGAAGAGGTCTAAACCTATTCGAGGACAGTCAGAAGCCTTATGGTGTGCCATCAAGAAACCCTCGAGACCCATGTCCAAGAATGGGCTTTCGTACTATATAAGGCTTCTGATCAGAGAAGCACATTCTCACTTAAAGGAGGAAGACCTTGCATTGCTGAAGGTAAGGACCCACGAAGTAAGAGCTGTAGCTACTTCGTTGGCCTTTAATAAAAACCGTTCTCTGCAGAGCATAATGGATGCAACCTATTGGAGGAGCAAGTCAGTGTTTGCATCATTTTATCTGAAAGATGTCCAGTCTCTTTACGAGAACTGCTACACCCTGGGACCATTCGTAGCAGCGAGTGCAGTAGTAGGTGAGGGCTCAGCCACTACATTCCCTTAATCCCATAACCTTTTTTAACCTTTCTCTTGAATACTTTTATTGTTGTTTTTTATGGTTGTTACGGTAGGCTAAGAAGCCTTCCGCATCCTTGGATTTGGCGGGTGGTCTATTCATTCTTGAGAAGCGCCTGGGTTAAAGGTTTGGTAGAGGTCCTTTAGTAGGGGTTGCAACCCCGTGTACGTTGGCACCTTTGGGTTGATTCAGCCTCCAAGAGGAACGCTGCGCTCAGTAAGGAAGACGAACTTTAAATAAAGAGGCAGAGTAACGGTTCTATTCGACTTCCTTACCAGGTACTTATTATTTCATTGTTATTTGAGATAACTGTTATATGAAATATGGGATACTTAGCTATCCTTTAATCTTGTACACTGGTTTTCACCCACCTCCCTGGGTGTGAATCAGCTACATGATTATCGGGTAAGTTTAATATTGAAAAATGTTATTTTTATTAATAAAATAAATTTTTGAATATACTTACCCGATAATCATGATTTAATCGACCCTCCCTTTCCTCCCCAGAGAGAACCAGTGGACCGAGGAATAATTGAGGAGGTGTCAACAACAAATGATTGAGTACCTGGCCACAGGTGGCGCTGGTAAGTACACCCCCTTCTAGTATTGTGATAGCTGGCGTATCCCTCCATAGAATTCTGTCGGGCAACGGAGTTGACAGCTACATGATTATCGGGTAAGTATATTCAAAAATTTATTTTATTAATAAAAATAACATATTAAACTTACCCGATAATCATGTAGCTGTCAACTCCGTTGCCCGACAGAATTCTACGGGAGGGATACGCCAGCTATCACTATACTAGAAGGGGGTGTACTCACAAGCGCCACCTGTGGCCAGGTACTACAGTACTTATTGTTGACGCCACCTCACTTTTTCCTCTGTCGTGCTTCCGGCAAGACGTTCTTGGATACGCTTATGATTTTGGAGTATTGTTCACGGTTTGGTGAAGTATTTCTCTAAAATTTGCAGATTCGCTATACTGGAAACTTCTATGTTAGCTTAGCTAGCTTTTGGAATTAATTTAATTTATTATGGTGACGAAGAGAGTATGAACTCTCTTTCACCTTTAAATGGCCGACCCTTCCCTTAGACGGAAGTGTTGGTGTCTAAGAGAGTATAGACTCTCTTTCTTAATTTTGTTATAGATTTATTTTATATCTCTCCGCCTTTTATAGGCCTCTTCGATTAACTTCCTTTTATTATAAACTTATTAAAATTAACTTATTAAAATTAATTTTTATATTTGTTTATATTCGACCTTTCCTAATAGTAGGCGGTCTTTTCTTGGTACCGAAGTTAATTAACATTGAGCCCGTCATTTCGGTTTTACCTGTTAACATATTATGCTATTTTAATGTTTTTGAAAGAATTTCTTTGATAGTCTCGTACTGTTTTCAAAGTTGAACTAACGTTTTGTTTTGTCTCTGCAGTTGTTGACGTTCAGAACGTTCAACTTGCGTTCTATCGTTACGATAGAGAGAGAATTTTCACGGTGTCACGTTGCAGTAAGAGTAACCGTGTCTAGCGTTTTGTTCATTCTTTCTTAACTTATTGGTTTTAATTCTAATAAAGGAACTTTTCATTTTGAGAAATATTTTCCTTTAACAATAATATGTTTTAACGATATATATGATTGGGCTCTTCTCTCAGGTTCTAAGTCAAGAGAGAGAGAGAGAGAGAGAGATAGAGACGGAGGGAGAAAGAGGAGGATAAACGTTTCGTTCAAGCGAGTAACGTTGTTATCGTTTTTGCTCTTCTCCCTAGTCTCTTTAGGGGAAGAAGGTAAACGTTTCTAGAGAATTTAAACGTAGTTTATTTGATCTAGTGTTTAGTCTCTTTCCAGCCACTGAATTATTTATCTTTCATTAGATTTTTCTGTTACATTGTAATTCTGTTTTCGCAATTACTAACTTTTGAGAAAGGATAGAATTGCGTGTTTCAGGTACAAACCACTTAAAGTTTCGAGTTCAGTGAAATAAGTGCTAACAGAAAATCAAAAGTGATAAGTGATTAGCGCAAAGTGTCAGTGTTGTGCGTGAGGGTACTTCTGTGCGTGCCAGTCGTCCTCCCAGTCCGGGACCTCTTGCAAGCTCCCAAGCCCAGGGGAGAAGCAATGTCGAAGGGCAAAAGGATTCGGCAGGCCTTGATCGGCGCACAGAAGTATCCTCGGTGGTTGCGGGCGTGTCTTACAGAGACCGTCACTCCCACCCGCAGACGATTGAGCCCTTATTTTGCTCGTCTGCAGAAGAAATTTCGGGGAGAAAACGCTGGTCTCAGGTCTCAAGACCTCTTAAACGTAAAGTCCAGACCTATGCCAGACGTACGAAGTTAGAGTTCTACAACCCGGATGCAGTCATTGGGTTAGCTCTGACTCTCCGCAGTCATCAGGTGACTGCACACCTCCTAAGAGAGGTAAGGTGATGCCGTAACAGACCTCATCTTCTGTTAAGGCTTTGCCTTAGCAGACCTTAGCGTCTGCCGACCCCAAGATGACTTTGCTGCAGTCCATGCAGTCACAGCTTGCGGTCTTAATGCGTGAGTGTCAGGCTGAGAAGGTTACACCTCCTCCTGCGATCGCTCCGCCTCACCGCAGTCCTGTCTGCCAGGCGTACGATGTTGAGGTTCCTCAGGATACCTTACCGCGTACTGAGTTGCCAGTTACCAGCGGTGTGCAGCAACCTCCGCCTTCCTTAAGGCAACCTCAGCAATGGGAGCAGGAATCTTTGCCTTACTTCCTCCGCTTCCGCTTGCGGTTCCACCAGAGAGGCAACAATCTCTTGAGGTACGACTACCTCTTCCATCAATGAGGCAGCCACCTCAGCACTCGCTGCAGCTTAGGCTAGCTCCTCAGGAACCTCAACTCGCGAGACAAGAACTGCGTTCTGCGCAGCCGCTACATCAACTCTCGCAGCTCACACCTCAGGAACCTTAACTCGTTCCTCAGGAACCTGCTACTGCGCATCCGCAACCCTTACAGCAAGCGCAACTCATGAGGCAGCAACCTCATGCTATGAGTCAGCCACCTCAACGCATGCATCTGCCACTTTCTCCTCAACTTGAGAAATTACAAATGACAATAATAACACCTCATTACTTTCATAACTTGCATTTGTAATCATATACATGTATGCCTACACAAACATTATGATAATGGAGGTTATTTGTCTTACTTATATAAAAATATATATGTATTCCTTGCAATATATTTTAACAATATCGCAAAATATGGCAAAAATATCTTCAAAACAAAAATGAATCATGAGTTATGAATGTAAGGTAAATATTATGTTGATATTAAAACCCCATGCAAGCATGCATGAAGCACTCTAGCACTGGTCATGGAATTTCTGAGAAATGTTAAACGCCATGCAACACGCTCTGCTTACCTTACAGCATGCTCTACATACAGCATGCTCTGCATACAGCATGCTCTGCATACAGCATGCTCTGCATACAACATGCTCTGCATACAGCATGCTCTGCATTCAGCATGCTCTGCATACAACATGCTCTTCATACAGCATGCTCTGCATACAGCATGCTCTGCATACAGCATGCTCTGCATACAACATGCTCTTCATACAGCATGCTCTGCATACAGCATGCTCTGCATACAACATGCTCTGCATACAGCATGCTCTGCATTCAGCATGCTCTGCATACAACATGCTCTGCATACAGCATGCTCTGCATTCAGCATGCTCTGCATACAACATGCTCTACATACAGCATGCTCTGCATACAACATGCTCTGCATACCTTACCGCATGCTTCTCAGTCATACATCTTTGGTTGTTGCCAACTCACTAGACTGTCAAGCAGTTTCATAACGTTGCCTTCTAGTCTGCTGCTTTTGCACCATTGAAACCCTCACTGAGAGAACTTAACTTTTCTCGGATATGGTCCCTGTAGATGAGAAAGTGCTTTTCTCCCTCCTTCTGATATTCCCTTGAGGACTCTGTCATTTGGAGAGGAGCCTTTAGCTGCGTAGCCTCCTATGGACTTTTATTTAAGCATAACATGCTTCCAGGGAAGGTAATGGTTCCACTTCAGTCACTAACCCCGTCTGTTACCACACCTGCTCCCTTAGACCTTGAGCTGTGTTGCAAGACATGCAGTCCAAGCTTAGTCCTTGTTAAAGGATTTTTTGTTTACGGAGTCAGTGTGTCACTGGGAAGACGTTCAACAACCAGCAGAAGTGACTTGTTGTGACGCAGTGCGGCAACCTCAGCAACCCGATAAGGAGTTGTCTGTACGACCCAGACAGTCTAGACAGCTTCGGGTTGTCACTGTACTTCCTCGCTTCCCCATGGTTGACAGTTCACAGACTGTGCAGCAGTACCATGATCTTGTGTCCGGCTCCGTCAGACGACTGGCTTTTAAGAGCTCCCACAAGTCGTCGCTGTCTGGAGATTCTCAGATGGACTATGGATTTGACCAAGGAACTGGGCCTCCTGGTCAATTTTGAGGAGTCTCAGCTCATCCCATCCCAGACCATTGTCTCCCTGGGTATGGATCTTCAGAGTCGAGCTTTTCGGGCTTTTCCGTCGGCCCCAAGGATCTTCCAAGCCCTAGAATGCATCCAGAGCATGCTGAGAAGGAACCGATGCTCAGTCAGGTAGTGGATGAGTCTAACAGGGACACTTTCATCGCTGGCCCTGTTCATCGTGTTAGGGAGAATCCTCCTCCCCCCCTTCAGTATCATCTAGCTGCTCACTGGATAAAGGACATGACGCTAGAGACGGTCTCAGTTCCTGTTTCCGAAGAGAGGAGGTCTTCTCTCGCGTGGTGTAAGAACAGCTTTCTTCTCAAGGAAGTCTACCTTTGGCTGTTCAGAAACCCGACCGCCGTCTCCTCTCGGACACATCAGACACGGGCTGGGGTGCGACTTTGGACGGACAGGAATGATCGAGAACATGGAATCAGGAGCAAAGGACACTTCACATCAATTGCAGGAGTTGTTGGCGGTTCTTCTGGCCTTGATAAACTTCAAGTCCCTCCAGCTTAACAAAGTGGTGGAGGTGGACTCTGACAACACCACAGCCCTGGCTTACATCTTCAAGCAGGGAGGGACTCTTTCGTGAAGTTGTTCTAGATCGCAAGGGACCTCCTCATCTGGTCTAAAGATCGAAAGCTCACGCTGGTAACGAGGTTCATTCAGGGCGGTATGAATGTCATGGCAGATCACCTCAGCCGGAAGGGTCAGGTCATCCCCACAGAGTGGACCCTTCACAAGAATGTTTGCAGCAGACTTTGGGCCCTGTGGGGTCAGCCAACCATAGATCTGTTCGCTACCTCGATAACCTAGAGACTCCTATTGTATTGTTCTCCGATTCCAGACCCAGCAGCAGTTCACGTGGATGCTTTTCTGCTGGATTGGTTCCATCTCGACCTGTATGCATTCCCGCCGTTCAAGATTGTCAACAGGGTACTTCAGAAGTTCTCCTCTCGCAAGGGACACGGCTGACGTTGGTTGGCTCCGCTCTGGCCCGCGAGAGAATGGTTCTTAGAGGTACTGCAATGGCTGGTCGACATTCCCAGGACTCTTCCTCTAGGAGTGAACCTTCTACGTCTACCTCACGTAAAGAAGGTACACCCAATCCTCCACGCTCTTCGTCTGACTGCCTTCAGACTTTCGAAAGACTCTCAAGAGCTAGGGGCTTTTCGAAGGAGGCAGCCAGAGCGATTGCCAAAGCAAGGAGAACATCCACTCTCGGAATCTATCAGTCTCAAGGGGAAGTCTTCCGTAGCTGGTACAAGACCAATGCAGTTTCCTCAACCAGTACCACTGTAACCCAGATTGCTGACTTCCTGTTATATCTAAGGAAAGTAAGATCCCTTTCAGCTCCTACGATCAAGGGTTACAGAAGTATGTTGGCAGCGGTTTTCCGCCACAGAGGCTTGGATCTTTCCACCAACAAAGATCTACAGGACCTCCCTAGGTCTTTTGAGACCTCAAAGGAACGTCGGTTGTCCACTCCAGGCTGGAATCTAGACGTGGTCCTAAGGTTCCTTATGTCATCAAGATTTGAACCTCTCCAATCAGCCTCTTTTTAGGACCTCACTTTAAAAACTCTTTTCCTCGTGTGCTTGACAACAGCTGAAAGAGTAAGTGAGATCCACGCCTTCAGCAGGATCATTGTTTTCACATCTGAAACGGCTACATGTTCCTTGCAGCTCGGTTTTTGCTAAACGAGCTTCCTTCACGTCCTTGGCCTAAGTCGTTCGAGATCCCAAGCCTGTCCAACTTGGTGGGGAATGAACTGGAGAGAGTACTTTGCCCAGTTAGAGCTCTTAGGTACTATCTAAAAAGGTCTTAACCTTTACGAGGACAATCAGAAGCCTTATAGTGTGCTATCAAGAAACCTTCTTTTCCAAGTTCTAAGAACTCAGTTTCTGACTATTCAGGCTTCTGATTAGAGAAACACATTCTCATCTGAAGGAAGAAGACCTTGCTTTGCTGAAGGTAAGGACACATGAAGTGGGAGCTGTGGCTACTTCTGTGGCCTTCAAACAGAGCCATTCTCTGCAGAGTGTTATGGATGCAACCTATTGGAGAAGCAAGTCAGTGTTCGCATCATTCTATCTCAAAGATGTCCAGTCTCTTTACGAGTACTGCTACACCCTGGGACCATTCGTAGCAACGAATGCAGTAGTAGGCGAGGGCTCAGCCACTACATTCCCATAATCCCATAACCTTTTAACCTTTCTCTTGAATACTTTTTATGGGTTGTACGGTCGGCTAAGAAGCCTTCCACATCCTTGTTGATTTGGCGGGTGGTCAATTCTTTCTTGAGAAGCGCCGAGGTTAAAGGTTGTGATGAGGTCCTTTAGTATGGGTTGCAGCCCTTGATACTTTAGCACCTTTGAGTTGATTCAGCCTTCCAAGAGGAACGCTGCGCTCAGTAAGGAAGACGATCTTTTTAAAGGCAGAGTAACGGTTCAAGTCGACTTCCTTACCAGGTACTTATTATTTCATTGTTATTGTGGATAACTGATTATATGAAATACGGGATACTTAGCTATCCTTTAGTCTTGTACACTGGTTTTTCACCCACCCCCCTGGGTGTGAATCAGCTACATGATTATCGGGTAAGTTTAATATTGAAAAATGTTATTTTCATTAGTAAAATAAATTTTTGAATATACTTACCCGATAATCATGATTTAATTGACCCACCCTTCCTCCCCATAGAGAACCAGTGGACCGAGGAAAAAGTGAGGTGGCGTCAACAACAAGTACTGTAGTACCTGGCCACAGGTGGCGCTTGTGAGTACACCCCCTTCTAGTATAGTGATAGCTGGCGTATCCCTCCCGTAGAATTCTGTCGGGCAACGGAGTTGACAGCTACATGATTATCGGGTAAGTATATTCAAAAATTTATTTTACTAATGAAAATAACATTTTTTATTATAAGTGCATTTTAATCTTATGTAATTTATCCTAAATTTTAATATAGTTTAGTAAGTAACCTTGATAAATAAAATTTTCCTAATGGTAGTTTTTCTTGGAGAATGTAAAACGGTTCTCACTTATGGGTCAATGGGTTTGCACTAGAAAAACATTTTTATTCCTATGTGAATATAAACCATATTTATTTAAAGTACTAAATATGGGTTTACTCCTAAGTCATTTAGTTACAACCAGAATTGCGAATAAAAATCTGATTACCTCCGCCAACGAAGTTGGGAGGAGGTTATGTTTTCTCGCCCTTGTTTGTGTGTGTGTATTTGTTTGTGAACAGATTCCTGGACACAATTTTAATCATAGAGTAATGAAACTTGCAGGGATTAATTGTTATGTAAAACTCCGTAAAAGATTAAATTCTGAAAGGTCAATGTCAAAGGTCAAGGTCACCATCAAGCAAAATGTCCAATTCACATAATCAGCCATAAGTTTGGGCTTCGTTGTCACAGGGACTACAAACTTGGTTCATATTAGAGTATGAAAATCCACGCCAATTAATACAGGTTAAGGTCAAAGGTCAAGATTAAGGTCGAGAAAAAGGTTAAATAAGCTGCCTTGTCGGAGGTTTACGCTCTACTGAGTGCCCCTCTAATTAATCATGTATTGCCTGAAGGACCACTAATTTGCCAGGCATCACCATTAAACCCCAAACTTAGTGAAGGATTAAAATGAAATAGCTCAAGTTCTCTTGCTTGAGGATACACTCAGGTCCACTATTCTATCTTGTTTTTATTTATTTTTTTTTTTATAGTTTATATATGAAAGATCTATTTTATTGTTGTTACTGTTCCTGAAATATTTTTAATTGTTCATTACTACTCCTGATGTTTATTAATTTCCTTGTGTCCTTTCCTCACTTGGTTATTTGTCCTTGTTGGAGCCCTTGGGCTTATAGCATCTTGGTTTTTCAATTAGGGTGTAGCCTAGCAAGTAATATAATAATAAGAAAGAAGAAATGTTTGGTAATCTTAGTGTTGTCAGGTGTATGAGGACAGAGAGGAATCTGTAAAGAATAGTCCAGACTATTCGGTGTCTGTGTAGGCAGAGGGAAAGTGAACCTTAACCAAAGAGAAGGATCCAATGTAGTACTGTCTGGCCAGTCAAAGGACCCCATAACTCTCTAGCAGTAGTATCTCAATGGGTGGCTGGTGCCCTGGCCAGTCTACTACCTTTAATACATTTGGCTGTATTTCATTGGGGTTATAGCTTTATTTTAAAATTTAATGTCTTTTTGTAGGGTTTGGAACAAATTAGGTGATTGGTATGTAAAACGTGACTTATAATACGAAAAATTCACTAAACGAAACCCACTGCAGAACGAATTAATTTGTATATTGAGGCATTACTGTACTTGTCTGTAAGATTTTAATTTTTTTTTTCACCCATTTCTCCATGTTGTTATTGGGAATGTTGTTTCTACAATAATGAGTACTGTAAAATGAACTTGGCAATTTATATGAGTTTTTTTTATAAGCATTAATTTCTTTGGGAAGTCAATTCATTTGGCATAAAAGTAAACAGTTTTCTTATTTTGTTTACAATGCTGTTAGATGGATTTGGTCGCACATATGATTGATAACATTTGATAATGAGGCACCAATTTTATTGAAATGCTATCAATTCAAAGAGGTGATCCTTATTTCCAATGCATAGTGATCCTTTTAGACCTGTTTTGTTTGATAAGGTTTGTTCTAAGGTAAATTCTTCCCGAGTCAGCTTCTCTTTTCTTGAATGGAAAACCTGAAGGGGTTCCTGTTCTTCCTTGATAATCAGATTACAGCTGTGAAGGCCTTTCTGTCAGCAGTGTTGCCCAAATAAGGAGGTTACTGCCTTGTATGTAGTCTATTGTAGGTGTTACTAAAGATACTTGGCAGTGACTTTTTTTGTCAAAATATTTGTTACACTCAATGTATTTTATTTCCCCTAATCCTTTTGGTCTCTTTCCCTCCTTCCTCACAAATGTATTCAACTTTAGCTTTCTCCAATGTCCATTTATTTATAAAAGATAGAAAACTCCTCTATGTGATCGGCCTTAATGACCTCCGATGGCAGGAAGCCAGAGAATTTAAAATCAATCAATCCACTAGGTGAATCGTACGAGAATCTGTAGATATATTAAACGATAATTGTGTGACCAGAAGTGTTGTCCGTTGCATCTCAAGTTAAGTTAACTGGGCATTGCAAATTGTTTTGCATAGTCTATTGCTTTCTCACTACCATATAACCATAGGTCTTGCTAATTGAGTTGTTTCATTTCTCCCTCACTATTTGATCCTCTCTGCCATTAATAGGTTGTGTTCATATTTTATGCAGATATATGAAGTTGAAGCCTTAAACTTTTTATATTCAAATGGAAGCTACAATTAGCAGTACTGTATATCACTCGCCTTTTATTAGATTTCCACAGCACAACCGCTTCCCCTGTAGGGGTTAGTAAGTCATTCAACCTCTGTGTAGAACCAAAAGTCCTCTCTCAGCGAGCTGATTCCAGCTTCTAGAATATCTTTGAAATTATATTTTTCAAACTTTGAAAGTTTTAGCTGTAAGCTATTACAAAGAATGCGCGATTAAGTTTGTACTAGAATACAGAGTACAGGTCAAGACATCACTTAAGTACCTCAGTTTGTGAAAGTTTTAGCTGTAAGCTATCATCAAAGAATGTGCGATTAAGTTTGTACTAGAATACAGAGTACAGGTCAAGACATCACTCAAGTATCTCAGTTTGTGAAAGGTTTAGCTGTAAGCTGTCATCAAAGAATGTGCGATTAAGTTTGTACTAGAATACAGAGTACAGGTCAAGACGTCACTTAAGTCCCTCAGTTGATTCTCTGGCTGACAGTTTGATTGATATTCTAGATCTGCTTTTGAGCTTTTTTCACAGGGAATGTTTAGATCAAATGCATCCACCACAGGTGTATTAGCATATGGCAAAAACAAACTTTTAGGGCTAATAGCACTTCCAATCTAGTGCCTAGTATGTACAGTATAATACTCGCTCTTTTTCCTACCTAATTCTCTTCTTGTATTGCATTTTACAGACGCTTCCAAAGTTCAGTTCAGTGTCACACTCAACCTTGACCAAGCATGGATTCGGATTTGAAGCCTCTTTCACTCATCGAAGATATTAGTCATCACTGGGTTGAAAAGATGCTGTCCCAAAAATTTGGCAACCCTGTTACATTGCATTCGTGGAAGTATGAGTCCCCGGAAACTCCTGAAGGTTTTATGAGTGAAATTGTTTTTCTAAAGGTTGTTTACAGTGGAAGTGATAAGGAAAAAGTACAGTTGAGTTTGGTAGTTAAAGTTTTACCTAGAGAGTTAGAAAGGAGAAAAGTTATTGCTCTTGGAGGCTTGGATAAACGAGAAATAGCATTTTATAAGTTTGTTAACACTCAGGAGTTTAAAGACATGTGCTCCAAAAATGGTATTAAGTTACAAGTACCTGAAGTATATTATGCATCTTATTTCAATGGTGAAATTACCATAGTAATGCAGGACCTTAATATTGATAAATATAAAAGTGGTATTGTAAAAGAAGGCAATAATCTTGCTCAAACGAAAGTAGCTGTCCAGGCCATTGCCCAGCTTCATGCTGCGGGATTGGCATACATAGAAAAACACGGAGAAGCAGGATCTTTAGCCGATCTGGCGGAGGAGTTCAAATTCACTTGCTTTGACGAGTATTTTATACGCAACCTGAATACTCTAGCCGAGATGTACGAAGGCACGCCGTTAGCCAAGTCCATGAAATCTTTGATACCGTACACGAAAGATATTCTTGACATGAGGAAGAGGTACCCTCTCCTAAGAACTGTAGTTCATGGGGATTACTGGGCTGGCCAGCTTATGTATTCGGAGGATGGCAGCAACGTCATGATGATTGACTGGCAACACTGTAATGTTGATAATCCTTCCAGTGATATCCTATCAATGCTGTTCATGAGTAGTCACCCTTCAGTGTTGGAGGAGCACTTAGAGGAAGTAATACAGAGTTACTGGGAATCCTTATCGCGTAATGCTGAAAAGTTTGGAGTGTCTCTTGACATTACTTATGATCAATTAAGGAAAAATGTTGACGATTTGATGCTCTTTGGATTCATGATGGTTGGTATTAGCATTCCTGAGTTCCTAGGTGGAGGGAGCCTTACACCTGAGAGGTTGCTTGGGTATGTGAACTTCCTGGAAAGGAAATCCATAGTGTCAAAATATGTGGAGATGATGGAAAAAGAACGTCATGTTTAATGTAGAATCAATAATGATTTACTGAGGTTGAAGTACAAATTGCTTTATGGTTTTACTTTTGGCTTCATTTGATCTAATAATTATTTCCCCGGAGATGATGGAAAAAGAACGTCATGTTTAGTGCAGAAATGTTAATGATTTAATGAAGTTAAAGTATGAATTACTGTATTGTTTTACTTTTGGCTTCATTTGATCTAATAATTATTTCCCCGGTGATGGAAAAGGAACGTCATGTATAGTCTAGAATTGTTAATGATTTAATGAAGTTAAAGTACAAATTACTGCATGGTTTTAATTTTAGCTTCGTTTGGTCTAAGAATTATTCCTCCTTACGGTGGTTAGTGCCATCAAATCACCTCATATCGCTCGCTTGCGACAACGTCATAATTGAAAAAAAATGTATTTTTGAGTTATCCATATAGACATACTGTATTCATCTTCAAATGCTGATTTTTTTGGCAAAAGTTTCATAATTGTAGCTAGAAAATTGGTCGCTAGAGGCAGTAAATGTCCTAACGACATACATTAATATGAGAGTGTTTTAATTGATTAAAATGGCTCGCCTGAAAAGTAGCTACTTTTGAGTTATGACGACGTTGTCGCAAACGAGCGATATGATGTACTGCGGGGATTACTTAAGGGTCTTTGCAGCGTTCCTTCGCCCCCTAGCTGCATTTGTTTTATATCCTACTTTATATCCTTCTACTTTATATCCTACTGCTTCATATCCTTCTACTTTTATAACCTTCTACTTTTATATCCTACTACTTTTATATCCTTCTACTTATATATCCTAGCTTTATATCCTACTACTTTTATATCCTTCTACTTATATATCCTACTGCTTTATATCCTTCTACTTATATATCCTAGCTTTATATCCTACTACTTTTATATCCTTCTACTTGTATCTTTCAACTTCACCTCCGCTGCCGCTTCCTCTCTTGCATCTTGCTCTTCAACCTCTTCTAACATTTACCTCAAAATGTAACTTCAGGGTTTACCCTAGATACATTTGGACTGTGAATGGTCTCACAAGCCCCAACACTGGTCTATTTAGCCCAAATTTAAGAATAAAATCCAGTCTTGAAAATGATTTAGAAAAATTAAAGTTTTATAATTTATACCGGTACATTATACATTTTCCATTGATTTTTAATTTTACCATCGAAGCATCTATTTATCATGCTAGTTGATACTGTTTGAAATGAGTATTTCCCCTTATTATTCACTTCATGGAACTCTCTAAGCTTCAGCCATTCAAGGGGAGAAATAATTATATAGAATCATTCCATGTCACTATATTTGGGAGGAATATTTTACTCTTTATACGCACTGAAATATTTTGAATCCCTGGTCTTTTGAGATAATGGTTAAGTTTACTCAATTCTGAGTTATGGGTAGTTACTAGTAGAAGGTTCTTAACCCTTTTACCCCCAAAGGACGCACTGGTACGTTTCACAAAATTCATCCCTTTACCCCATGGACGTACCGGTACATCCTTGCAAAAAACTGCTATTTAAATTTTTTTTGCATATTTTTTATAATTTTTTGAGAAACTTCAGGCATTTTCCAAAAGAATGAGACCAACCTAACCTCTCTATGACAAAAATTAAAGCTGTCAGAGCAATTTAAAAAAAAATATATAGCAAAATGTGCTTGAAAAAAAAAAACGCCTGGGGGTTAAGGGTTGGAAATTTCAAAATAGCCTGGGGGTAAAAGGGTTAATAGGTTCCTAGAAGCTGTTTGCAAATCAAATTGATTGCTAGTCTAATTTTTTTAAAATTTCTCCAAGGGTATCTGAATTCCATGCCTATGATTTCCAGCCACAAAAGTCAACAAATATTTGGGTTTCATATGAAATAGATATCAGGTTATTACAAATGTTGTTTTTCTTACTGTATTAAATGATACAATATTGTTTTTTTATAGTATTTCTTTATCTCATCTTTGATATTTTCAGTTGTATTTGCATATGTATGTCGAAATGTTTGTAAGTTCTGGACCTACTGTAATTAGATAGGAAACTTCATCTTGACTTCAGTTATTATTATTATTATTATTATTATTATTATTATTATTATTATTATTATTATTATTATTAGCCAAGCTACAACCCAAGCTACAACCCTATAGTCCATTTCTTTTAGCGAGTCATATTTGCACCGACTCGCAGCGGTGCCCTTTTAGCTCGGAAAAGTTTCCTGATCGCTGATTGGTTGGACAAGATAATTCTAACCAATCAGCGATCAGGAAACTTTTCCGAGCTAAAAGGGCACCGTTGCGAGTCGGTGCAAATATGACTCACTAAAAGAAATGGACTATAGTTGGAAAAGCAAGATGCTATAAGCCCAAGGGCTCCAACAGGGAAAAAATAGCCCAGTGAAGAAAGGAAGCAAGGAAATAAATAAACGATATAAGAAGTAATGAAAAATTAAAATAAAATATTTTAAAAAACATTAACAGCATTAAAAGAGATAATTCATATGTAACTAAAAATCCCGAAAAAAGTAGTGTCATCATCTCGTAGATATAAGAAGCTTCATAAATAATACAATACAAATTTCCAACTCGTTTTAAAGGTGCTTATATCAGTGTTGATGTCACAGTCATAACTTTTATAAATAGAACGGATTTATCTGAGGTGACAGTAAGAAAACAAGATATGACAGCTAATACCTCATGCTACTGAATGCTCTGTTAGGTTGTTCATTATTTCCACTGTTGGTAGAGACGATACATGATGCATATATGACATTTTTTAAATATGTAACTTCCCTGGTAGTTGCATATATATAGCTTAAATCCCGCCTTTCGTCGCGCGTGATTTAAGCTATATATGTAACTCCCAGGTAAGTATATTTAGAAATTAATTTTATAATAAAAATTCCATTTTTCACTATTCCCATTCTTGGTAGAGTCGATGCATGATGCAAGTACGACATTGGTTTGCCAGTGCTGTCAAGATTTCACTAGAGTTGAAGTCTGACCACTTGGTACACCACTAAATTATCCTTATATCTCTTTATAACTAATGCTCTTTATACTGTAAAACAAGGGTGAGGAAGTAAATGCAACTCCAGTTGTATGAAATACATATCTTTAACAGAATACTATTAAGAAAACAAGATATTCATAGCTAACACCGCATGCTACTGAAGGCGCTGTTAGGTCGTTCATTATTTTTACTGTTGGTAGAGTCGATGCATGATGTATATATGACATTTTTCACTATTTGCATTTTTGGTAGAGTTAGTGCATGTCTAGTTATTGGTAGAATAGTGTCTTACCACCTTGGTACACCACTAAATTATCCTATAACTAATGGGTACTTCTTTATACTGTAAAACAAGGGTGAGGAAGTAAATGCAACTCCAGTTGTATAAAATACATATCCTGTACAGAATACTATTAATTTTAAATCCTATTTTGACTAATGTATTTCTAGACATTGTATCAATAAAACATATTTCTGATTTACTTTGCAATATTCCTTGTCACCAATATCTTAGTCTTCATTAGTAATGCCTTATTATCTGTAGATTTAATTTCTATTGGCATTAGGTTGTTTGTTTGTATTTGAATAACAAAAGAAAGTCTGAAAAACCGTTTTATTTTGATTTCTTTTTGCTGAGACCCTAATACTCAATTGTCTCTTACAAAGTCAAAATTTTGTCTTATTAATATCCTTAACCTATTGTCTTCATCTTGTTTTGATGTGTGTCATCTTTTCAAGTTAGAAGATGATGGTCCTACCATGTTTATAAGTTTTCAAAATGGCTGTTTTTTGATGAATTTGATTTTGTGTTATCGTACCCTTTTTGTGCTAAAGATATCTACATTAGTCGTCTCGGTAGTGTTTTAGTCAATTGTTATTATTAAGGCGTTGTTGCTTTCCTCTACTTCATCTTTTTAACAGATATAATGGAAGGAGTATCTTTTGAGAATACAGAACCTATATAATGAAATATTGATCATAAATACTGTACATACCTCGTACGAAGTTATTCCCTCGGTAGCATCTCATTTAGTGACCTGAGGTCTTTGTAGCATCCCTTGGACCCTTAGTTGCACCCACCTTTTAGTTTACTAATTTACCTCCATTCTGTTTTCCTTTCTTCCGTCTCTTTTTCAATGTCTTTTCATTTTTCTCTCGATAGTGCAACTGTGAGGTTGCCGGGGTTTCCTTCCCCCAGTCACATCTCGGCACTGAATGACCATGGTTCTAGGGTGGGGTCATATAAGTTTAATCCCCTATTGAAATAATGATAAAAAGGGGTTCAGACATTAAAGACCTTTTTATTTTGATAAATTGTCATGGCGTTGTAGACTAAGCTACTTAATGTAACTCACCACGAACGTACAAATGAAAGTTAGAGTACTGTATTCTCCAAATATGAAATCAAGATGTCCATAGAGTAAGTAATTTAATAATATCCTCCCACCAAATTTCTTTCATTGTTATAGTGAATAACTGCGACAAGAAATTATTTTCCTAATAAGTACCTGTAACAACAAGACAAATGCAGTTATGCTTTATGTAAATCATTTCTAAAACTTAAAAATGATAATGGGAAACAAAAGGGCAATGAAACATTAAATACATTTAGAGCACATTACTTTTTCACCATATTGATAACCATGTATGGGAAGCACCTTCGATGTCTCTCGTCAGAAATGCTTTAGTCTTCACAGATTTTGTATGTTAGTCTAAGCAGGCGATGGCACTAGTATGGCACGTAGAAATAGGCTATGCTATTCCTCATCTAAATTAGGACTTTATCCTCAAATGCTAGACTTATTCATTAATCAAACAGTTCCGATTTTATTACTGCAAAAACCTTTACTGCTGTTTACATATTGGCCTCAAGCATGCTGCATCTGATAAGTAATTTCAAATATTTTCCTCGTAAACTTGGAACTTTATCGAATAAATAAGTAGATAGATATGGTAAATATTTAAATTATATTTTGATTTTACACTTTTCTATACAAATGGGACGTCTCACAGGAAGAATTCCTCTCAATATATTAAAAGGTATTGATAATTCTAAATGAACCGATTTGAAGATTGATCTTACAATGAAAAAACTTTAAGATTGTTTGAATTATCTGAGGCTGAAAAGTTTCATCTTAGGTTATAAACCATTTAAGAAAAATAAACAGGCCTATTTTTTAATGTATTACTCAAGAGATTTTACATTTATTATTGTTATTATTAAATAATAATTATTATTATTTGCTAAGCTACAACCCTAGTTGGAAAAGCAGGTTGCTATAAGCCCAGGGGCTCCAACAGGGAAAACAGCTCAGTGAGGAAAGGAAACAAAGAAAAATAGAAAATTTTAAGAACAATAACATTAAAATAAATATTTCCTAAATAAGCTATATAAACTTTAACAAAACAATAGGAAGAGAAATTACATAGAATCATCTGCCTGAGTGTACCCTCAAGCTAGAGAACTCTAAACCAAGACAGTGGAAGGCTATGGTACAGAGGCTATGGCACTACCCAAGATTAGAGAACTATGGTTTGATTTTGGAGTGTCCTTTGCCTAGAAGAGGTGCTTACCTTAGCTAAAGAGTCTCTTCTACCTTTACCAAGAGTAATGTGGCCACTGAACATTACAGTGCAGTAGTTAACCCTTTGAGAGAAGAATTGTCTGGTAATCTCAGTGTTGTCAGGTGTATGAGGACAGAGGAGAATATTTAAAGAATAGGCCAGACTATTCGGTGTCTGTGTAGGCAAATGGAAAATGAACCGTTACCAGAGAGAAGGGACCAAAGTAGTACTGTTTGGCCTGTCAAAGACCCCATAACTCTTTAGTGGTAGTATCTCAACGGGTGGCTGGTGCCCTGGCCAACCTACTATCTATTACTACTACTTTGATATAAACTCATGAAGGCAATTTCTTCTCAAAGTTAGGCTAATGTTGTTGCTATTATTTACAATGGTGATAAGTTTAGAAATTAGAATAATAAAGATGAAATGATAAAATATAGGTTAGGTATTTTTGGGGGACCTGGCAGTGGTAGCAATTCATACACAGGGGAAGAAGTGAGAATAAATGCTTGCTTGTCAAATAAGGAAGGCAAAATAACATATCCAATACTTGAGATAGTTTGCGTACCAATTTTGTTAAGGTAGTTTGCGTACCAATTTTCTTAAGATATGGGTAGTTTGCAAACCAATTTTCGTAAGATAGTTTGCGTACCAATTTTCTTAAGATATGGGTAGCTTGCGTACCAATTTTAAGGTAGTATGCATACCAATTTTCTTAAGGTAGTTTGCGTACCAATTTTCTTAAGATATGGGTAGTTTGCGTACCAATTTTCTTAAGGTAGTTTGCGTACCAATTTTCTTAAGATATGGGTAGTTTGCGTACCAATTTTCTTAAGATATGGGTAGTTTGCGTACCAATTTTCTTAAGATATGGGTAGTTTGCGTACCAATTTTCTTAAGGTAGTTTGCGTACCAATTTTCTTAAGATATGGGTAGTTTGCGTACCAATTTTCTTAAGATATGGGTAGTTTGCGTACCAATTTTCTTAAGGTAGTTTGCGTACCAATTTTCTTAAGATATGGGTAGTTTGCGTACCAATTTTCTTAAGGTAGTATGCATACCAATTTTCTTAAGATAGTTTGCGTACCAATTTTCTTAAGATATGGGTAGCTTGCGTACCAATTTTAAGGTAGTATGCATACCAATTTTCTTAAGGTAGTTTGCGTACCAATTTTCTTAAGATATGGGTAGTTTGCGTACCAATTTTCTTAAGGTAGTTTGCGTACCAATTTTCTTAAGATATGGGTAGTTTGCGTACCAATTTTCTTAAGGTAGTTTGCGTACCAATTTTCTTAAGATATGGGTAGTTTGCGTACCAATTTTCTTAAGGTAGTATGCATACCAATTTTCTTAAGGTAGTTTGCGTACCAATTTTCTTAAGATATGGGTAGTTTGCAAACCAATTTTCATGATAGTTTGCGTACAAATTTTCTTAGGACAGTTTAGTTTGTGAACCAATCTTCTTAAGATAGTTTGTGTACCAATTTTCTTAAGATAGTTTGCTTACCAATTTTCTTGAGATGGTTTGATTACCAATTTTCTTAAGATAGTTTGCGTACCAATTTTCTTAAGATAGTTTGCAAACCAATTTTCTTAAGATAGTTTGTAAACCAGTTTTTAAAGATAGTTTGAGTACCAATTTTTTAAAGATAGCTTGCGTACCAATGATCTCAAGATACTGTAGTTTGCATGCCAATTTTTTAAAGAAAGTTTGCATACCAATTTTCTTAAGATAGTTTGCAAACCAATTTCCTTAAGATAGTTTGCATACCAATTTTCTTAAGATAGTTTGCATACCAATTTCCTTAAGATAGTTAGCTTACCAATTTTCTTAAGATAGTTTACGAAACAATTTTCTTAAAATAGTTTGTAACCAATTTTCTTAAGCTAGTTTGCGTATCAATTTTCTTAAGATAGTTTACGAAACTATTTTCTTAAAATAGTTTGTAACCCATTTTCCTAAGATAGTTTGCAAACCAATTTTCTTAAAATAGTTTACGAAACAATATTCTAAAAATAGTTTGTAACCAATTTTCTTAAAATAGTTTACAAAAAAATTTTCTAAAAATAGTTTGTAACCAATTTTCTTAAAGTTTATGAAACAATTTTCTAAAAATAGTTTGTAACCAATTTTCTTAAGATAGTTTATGAACCAGTTTTCTTAAGATAGTTTGCGTACCAATTTTCTTAAAATAGTTGCTTACCAATTTTTTTAAGGTAGTTTGCGAACCAATTCTTTAAAGATAGTTTGCAAACCAATTTCCTTTTTTTTATACGACAAAAGTTCAGAACTGCAATACTGAACAACCGTTATAACCTGTGGACGAGAATTAAGTCCCCCAGAAGCGTGTATTTTAGGCTATAACAAACTACGAAATATCTCCTTTGATTACAGTGTTGGAGACTGTAGTCATGCTCAATACAAACTTCTTATTGCTGAAATACTTGACTGGTGTGTGACTCGGGTTTTACTACTCTCTCTCTCTCTCTCTCTCTCTCTCTCTCTCTCTCTCTCTCTCTCTCTCTCTCTCTCTCTCTCTCTCTCTCTCTCTCTCTCTCAACAAGTGTGAAATGCTACAGATCTGAAATGTCCAAAAAAAAAAAAAAGTGACACTTACAATTGAAACGTGGTGTGTAAATCCCTTAGAGTTTAATAACAATGCTACCCTTATTGGAACAATAATTTATCAATATACTCCCTAGCGCAAATAAATTCTTCAATTTATTCCTATCATCCTTCATTAAAGTAGATA
The DNA here is from genome assembly GCF_036898095.1 of Palaemon carinicauda. Classification (NCBI taxonomy): domain Eukaryota; kingdom Metazoa; phylum Arthropoda; class Malacostraca; order Decapoda; family Palaemonidae; genus Palaemon; species Palaemon carinicauda. Next base: position 138,121,316 of record NC_090737.1, read on the forward strand.
TTTGTGAAGATAATAATAAGACTAAGATAGGATTTCATTAATATTATAATATTAAACACATTAGACTATTGATATACTTTTTTTTATTCTAATTATTTGAAATCATTTATAGCAATGACGTGTTTGATGAAGAGTGGCAAGATTCAGTCTCTCTCTCTCCACCTCGAAGGGACTGCTATGGTTGCATGGCTGGAAGGAAAGCCAATATATATAGGTAAGTTGTACTTTCTTGTATTTTATGCATTCAGTAGGACTAGCGTTGTATTTATGCGTGTATACGTGGTGATGTCATATTTATTATGGAATTTCTGTCTTGTTTAAATAGATTTTATACGTTTTTTTTTCTTTTGCAATGAGGGAATTTAATGTATTTAAAAAAAATCGATTTCTTAATCAGTAAAGTTTAGAATTTTTAACTTTATTTAAAATCTAGAATTCTTTATCATCAGCAAAATTTAGGATTCTTAAATATTAGTAAAATTCAGAATTCTTTGCCATCATTCAAATAGGAAATTCTTAACTTTTGTAAAAATTTAGAATTTTCAATCATTAGTAAAATCTAGAATTCTTTATCAGCTGGAAAATTTAGAATTCTTAATCGGTAGGAAAATTTATAAAGCTTAATTATCAGTCAAATTGGGAATTCTTAACTTTTTGTAAAATTTAGAATTTTTAATCAGGAAAATTTAGAATTCTTATTCAACAGCTGAAAAATTTAGGATTCTTAAATATTAGTAAAATTCATAATTCTTTGCCATTTGTCAAATTGGGAATTCTTAACTTTCGTTAAAATTTAGAATTTTTAATCATCAGTAAATTTAGAATTCTCCATCATCAGGAAAATTTAGAATTCTTAATCATTAGGAAAATTTATAAAGCTTAATTGTCAGTCAAATTGGGAATTCTTAACATTTTGTGAAATTTAGAATTTTTAATCATCAGTAAAATTTAGAATTCTTATTAATCAGAAAAATTTAGAATTCTTATTAATCAGAAAAATCTAGAATTCTTAATCACGAGCAAAATTTAGGATTCTTAATCGTTAGGAAAATTTAGAATTCTCAACTTTCATTAAAATTTAGAATTCATCAAAAGGAAAATTTAGAATTCTTAATCATTAGGGAAATCTAGAATTCTTAATCATTAGGGAAATTTAGAATTCTTAATTATCATTTAGATTGAGATTTCTTAACTTAAAGTAAAATTCAGAATTCTGTATCATCAGGAAAATTTAGAATTCTTCAACATTAGGAAAATTTAGAATTCTTAATCTTATGAAAATTTAGAATTCTTAATCTTCAGGGAAATTTAGAATTCTTAATTATCATTTAGATTGAGATTTCTTAACTTAAAGTAAAATTTAGAATTTGTAATCATCAGGGAAATTTAGAATTCTTAACTCAGTAAAATTTAGAATTCTTCAACATCAGGAAAATTTAGAATTCTTAATCATCAGGGAAATTTAGAATTCTTAATTATCATTTAGATTGAGATTTCTTAACTTAAAGTAAAATTTAGAATTTGTAATCATCAGGGAAATTTAGAATTCTTAACTCAGTAAAATTTAGAATTCTTCAACATCAGGAAAATTTAGAATTCTTAATCTTCAGGGAAATTTAGAATTCTTAATTATCATTTAAACTGAGATGTCTCAACTTAAAGTAAAATTCAGAATTCTTAATCATCAGGAATATTTAGGATTCTTAATCATTAGGCAAATTTAGAATTCTGTATCATCAGGAAAATTTAGAGTTCTTAGTCAGCAGTAATTTGTAGGATTCTTAACATTAAAATCTAGAATTCCTAATCATCAGGAATATCTAGAATTCTTAATCAGCAGTAAAATTTAGAATTTTTTATCATCATTATCACTTTTGTCAGTAAACGTTACTTGTAGACCTAGTTAAACAAGAATTGATACTTTTCACTTGCTTGGGAACATATCTGACTACTACTACTACTACTACAACAACAACAACAACAACAACAACTACTACTAGCAAAGCTAAAATCGTAACAGACAAAGAGTTTTGCAAGCCCAAGGGCTCCAGCAGAGAAAGCAATGATTTAGACCTAGTATTGAATAGTATGTTAGTAATAAGGAAAAATACGTTAAAACGACCAATGAAATATAATAATGATAGCAAAATCAATAAAATTATACTGAAATGATATAAGAATAAAGTTATAAATCAAATTATATAACCAGATGGAGTATAATATAGACACATTTGTCTGTACGGTGTGGTCAGTCAGCTAGAAATTTCTCAACCGTCAACTCGGTCTATGGCTTCCTTTGTCCTCAGTATGGTTGAGGTCAACGCTGGGGCAGACTGAGTAATTGAGTTTTGTAGAGACGTAACCAAGGGAAAGCTCCTGGGAGAGAGAGAGAGAGAGAGAGAGAGAGAGAGAGAGAGAGAGAGAGAGAGAGAGAGAGAGAGTCTTATTTGGGAGATGTTAGATAATGTTGGTCTTTTTTAAGGGTAGCCTACTGATGTTGAATACATATCACCTCATATACAGGATATTAGCAATTAATCTACCTGCTAATATATATATATATATATATATATATATATATATATATATATATATATAATATATATATATGTATATATATACATATATATATATGTATATATATATATATATATATACATATATATATATATATATATATATATATATATGTATATATATATATATATATATATATATATATATATATATATATGTATATATATGTATATATATACATATATATATATATATATTTATTTATATATATATGTATAAATATATATATATATATATATATATATATATATATATATATATATATATATATATATATATATATATATATAAATGATTTCCCCTTAAGGTTACCTTTCAGCTGTGACGAATTTACCGTTAGATGGTTCCTCTCTCTCTCTCTCTCTCTCTCTCTCTCTCTCTCTCTCTCTCTCTCTCTCTCTCTCTCTCTCTCCCTCCCTTAATAATTATTATTATTATGTTTTTGTAATTATCACTGAAAATAATCACACAATTACATCAACCAAACTGTAGACTAGGCCTATGGCCAGTTCACCAAATAGTATAGAAAACTGAACATTTTAGAATATCTTATGGAAAACACACACAAAACAAAATACCTTTAGACCTACACATTCATTTATTGCTTCCCTACTTTTAATTAATTCTATCACATTCTTAGATTCCCATAGGCCTAGAACCCACAAAAACGCGAGTTCCCATAATAGGCCTATGATGGAAAGGTTTCATTCTCGTCAGTATGTTGGATAACCATTTCTTTGGATTTGTATTTTCATAGATTCTTTGGATAAGGGTTTATTTCGTGGCTACGGTTAATTTGTGGCGTTTTCGGTTGATGGCTATGGTTATCATATACAGAGTTGCCATTCAGCGCTTTTTTTGTAGAATTTAGAGCGGTTTTTTTTTTCATATCGGATACAGTTGTTGTTGTTATTATTATTATTATTATTATTATTATTATTATTATTACTTTTATTATTATTATTATTATTATTATTATTATTTATTCATCAGTATTTTTTTATTATTATTAGCATTATTATTATTATTGTTGTTGTTGTTGTTGCTATTATTATTATTATTATTATTATTATTATTATTATTACTTGCTAAGCTACAACCCTAGTTGGAAAAGCAGGATGCCATAAGCCCAGGGGCTCCAACAGGGAAAATAGCCCAGTGAGGAAAGGAAATAAAGAAAAACTACAAGAGTAGTTTAAGATCAATAATAACATTAAAATAAACATTCCATATATAAACTATAACAACTTCAAAATAACAAGAGGAAGAGAAACAAGATAGAATAGTGTGCCTGAGTGTACCCTCAAGCAAGAGAACTCTAACCCAAGACAGTGGAAGACCATGGTACAGAGGCTATGGCACGATTTGAAGCCTTTTGGACAATTCCAGCACGAAATATATGTTTTTTTCCAGCTGATATATAATACGATTAACTGGATACCTTCCAGAGTTTTTCTTCCCAGCTGGAAATAATTTCCTCCTTCATTGTAGAGTTCTCTTGCTTGAGGTTACACTCGGGCACACTATTCTATCTCAGTTTTCTTCCTCTTGTATTTTTTATCATTTTATAGTTTATATATGAAAGCTCTATTTTAATGTTGATACTGTTCTTAAAATATTAATTGTTCATTATTTCTCTTGTAGCTTGTTTATCTCCTTTCCTCACTTGGCTATTTTTCCTTGTTGGAGCCCTTGGGCTAATGGCATCTTGCTTTTTCAACTAGGGTTGTAGCTTAGCTAATAATAATAATAATAACAATAATAATAATAATAATTGCCTTTCTTTACTGGGCTATTTTTCCCTGTTGGAGCCCTTGGGCTTATAGTATCCTGTAGCTTAGCTAATAATAATAATAATAATAATGATAATAATAATAATACTTGCTATTTTTCCCTGTTGGAGCCATTGGGCTTATAGTATCCTGTAGCTTAGCTAATAATATTAATAATAATAATAATAATAATAATAATACTTGCTATTTTTCCCTGTTGGAGCCCTTGTGCTTATAGCATCCTGCTTTTCCAAATAGGGTTGTAGCTTAGCTAATAATAATAATAATAATAATAATAAGGCTTCTAAAATCAGAAATGGCAACTGCCCATACACCATACCGTCGATTAGTCTCTCTCTCTCTCTCTCTCTCTCTCTCTCTCTCTCTCTCTCTCTCTCTCTCTCTCTCTCTCTCTCTCTCTCTCTCACACACACACACACACACACACACACACACACACACACCCGAAGCACCATTAGTCTACCTTGGGATAACCGGTTTCTGAACTCTGGGGTCGCTAACCTTCTTGGACGCAGTTTTGTAAGAGACTTGACTTTTTATTCTGTCTTAGGAGTTAGGGTATTGGTTTACTAGATCCCGGTCTCCATTTACTGCCAAATTATGGTAAGCTGTTGTTTTCTTCTGTTAGTTTTTCATGATTTAAAACTATTCTCCACATTGGAAAGAAGTTAGAATTATAAAAAAACTATAAGCTTATAAAAAAATGACTTTTTCATAATTTTGAATAATTCTCTACACGGGAAACAAGTCAAAATTATAAAAAAAGTATTAAATTATTTAAAATATAAAATTGTAAAAAAAAATAACTGTTTTCATAATTTGATACAATTTTTCACATGGGAAACAAGTTAAAAGTAAAAAAAAAAAAAACTATGAAATTATAAAAAATGACTTTTTTCATAATTTAAAAAAAAATTTCACATGGGAAACAAATTAATTTTATGAAAAATATATAGAATTATAAAAAATGACTTTTTTTCATAATTTTAAACAATTCTCCACATGGGAAACAAATTAAAATTATGAAAAAACTATTAAATTATAAAAAATTACTTTGTTTCATAATTTTAAACAATTCTCCACATGGGAAACAAGTTAAAATTTTAAAAAATATATAAAATTATAAAAAAGTATTTTTTTCATAATTTAAAATAATTCGCCACATGGGAAACAAGTTAAAATAAAAAAAAACTATGAAATTATATAAAACGACTTTTTTCATAATTTGAAATAATTCGCCACATGGGAAACAAGTTAAAGTAAAAAAAAAACTATAAAATTATAAAAAATGACTTTTTTTCATAATTTGAAACAATCCGTCACATGGGAAACAAGTTAAAATTATAAAAAAAACTATAAACTTATAAAAAGATGACTTTATTCATAATTTTAAATAATTCTCCACATGGGAAACAAGTTAAAATTATAAGAAAATTATAGAAAATTACTTTTTTTCATAATCTAAATAATTCTCCACATGGGAAACAAGTTAGAATTATAAAAAATTATAAAATTATAAAAAAATTACTTTTTTCATAATTTAAAACAATTCGCCACATGGGTAACAAGTTAAAATTATAAGAAAATTATAGAAAATAACTTTTTTCATACTTTAAACAATTCTCCACATGGGAAACAAGTTAAGATTATAAAAAAAAACTATGAAATTATAAAAAAATGACTTCATATTTTTAAACAAAGTGTTACATGTGAAACAAGTTGAAATTTAAAAAAAAAAAAAAACTATAAAATTATAAAAAAATGATTTTTTTTTCATAATTTAAAACAATTCGCCACATGGGAAACAAGTCAAAATTATATAAAAAAAAAACTATAGACTTATAAAAATATTATTTTTCATAATTTTAAATAATTTTTCACATGGGAAACAAGTTAAAATTATAAAAAAACTATAAAATTAAAAAAAAGACTTTTTCATGATTTTAAACAATTTTTTCACATGGGAAACAAGTTAAAATTATAAAGAAAATTTGAAATTATAATGAAAATTTAAAATTATAAAAAATTACTTTTTTCATAATTTGAAATAATTCGTCACATAGGAAACAAGTTAATATTATAAGAGAAACTATAGAATAATTAAAAACTAGTGACACCGTCAACATTGTCAACCAAACAGACTTTTCATAATGAGCAAACATAGGATGGAGTCCTAGATCATAAGAGGAGGGGCACTCAGTAGTCAGCGGACCTCCGCCGTGTCAGCTTATTTCTCGACCTTGACCTTGACCTTTGACATTAAAATGTATTAATTGGCGTGGATTTTTATACACTAAAATATGAACCAAGTTTGAAGTTTCTGTTACAAGGATGTCCAAACTTATGCCTGATTACGTGAATTGGACATTTTACTTAACCGTGACCATGACCTTTGACCTTGACTTTCCAAAATTTAATCATTTAATTAAAAATGGAGTATAATTACTGAAAAGCGTCACTATTTGTTAATTGTATATTTTATGGAAATTTTTGAGTAATTACTCCATTTTTAATTAGGTATACATTTTGAATGTATGTATATATATATATATATATATATATATATATATATATATATATATATATATATATATATATATATATATATATATATATATATATATGTATATATATACACTATATGTGTGTGTGTGTGTATATATATATATATATATATATATATATATATATATATATATATATATATATATATATATATATATATATATATCGTGAGGAAACCAGGCTATTTTTATATATAATTTTATAGTTTTTTTTATAATTTTAACTTGTTTCCAATGTGGCGAATTGTTCTAAATTATGAAAAAAGTCCTTTTTTATAGATTTATATTTTTTTTTATAATTTCAACTTGTTTCCCATATGGCGAATTATTTTATATTATGAAAAAGTAGTTTTTATATATTTCTATAGTTATTCTATAATTGTAACTTATTTCCAATGAGGCGAATGGTTTTAAATTATGAAAAACCAACAGAGGAAAACATTAGCTTTGCATAATTTGTCATAATATGGAGAGCGTGGTCTTGTAAACAAACACCGGGAATGAGATACCTTGAGACAGGATAAAGTAACCATTTTTTATTGGGTGCTTGGGTCAGGGGGAGGGTCCCAGGCGTGGGGGGAGGGCCCCGGGGGCAGGGAGAGGCCCCCAGGGGCAGGGGGAGGGCCGCAGGAGCAGGGGGAGGCCCCCAGGGGCAGGCGGATGGTCCCAGGGGCAGGGGGAGGCCCCCAGGGGCAGGGGGAGGCCCCCAGGGGCAGGGGGATGGTCCCAGGGGCAGGGGGAGGCCCCCAGGGGCAGGGGGATGGTCCCAGAGGCAGGGGGAGGGCCCCAGGGGCAGGGGGAGGCCCCCAGGGGCAGGTGGATGGTCCCAGGGGTAGGGGGAGGCCCCCAGGGGCAGGGGGATGGTCCCAGGGGCAGGGGGAGGGCCACAGGGGCAGGGGGAGGGCCCCAGGGGCAGGGGGAGGGCCCCGGGGGCAGGGAGATGGTCCCCAGGGGCAGGGGGATGGTCCCAGGGGCAGGGGGAGGGCCCCAGGGGCCGGAGGATTTGATGCATTTTGCAAGGCCTTTCCCTTGCTGTCCTGCACTGAATGATCTCGGCCTTGACGCTGGGTCGTATGGCCCAAATTAAAAGAATTAAATAAGATATTTACAAAAGAGAACATTTCGCTACCTCACTGCAAGAGGGTCGTAACTCCAAATTTGCTAGTTTTGAGTTATATGGTGTACAAGATTGCCGAATTGATTCT
>NC_090737.1:138131954-138141954 GCF_036898095.1 Palaemon carinicauda
TCTCTCTCTCTCTCTCTCTCTCTCTCTCTCTCTCTCTCTCTCTCTCACAGAATCTCCCGTTACAAACAAAAATTCGCCCACTGCGGAACAGAAGAAAATTTTTTTTCCGCCTTTTCAAAATGCAATTATTCTTCATCTCCACAGTCGTCATATACATGAGATTTATGAATCCATAACTCAAACAGTAATAGGAATTCTTTCTTGTGAGTTTTAATCTTTAAACAAATCGGGAATGTAGTATGACGAATCTTCAAATATTAATCTTGATAATCGTGAAGTGGGAGATGATGAATGGAAAAAGTTTTGACTTGAACAGGCTGATATAAGTCTCTTTGTATAGTTTATTATTATTATTATTATTATTATTATTATTATTATTATTATTATTATTATTTTTATTATTATTACTATTATTATTATTATTATTATTATTTTTATTATTATTATAATTATTATTATTATTATTATTATTATAATTATTATTATTAATATTATTATTATTATTAATATTATTATTATTATAATAATTATTATTATTATTATAATTATTATTATTATTATTATTATTATTATTATTATTATTACTTGCCAAGTTACAACCCTAGTTAGAAAAGCAGGATGCTATAAGTCTAAGGGTTCCAACAGGGAAAAGTAGCCCAGTAAGGAAAAGAAACAAGAAAATAAACTACAATAAATGAACAATTAAAATAGAAATATATTAAGTAATAACATTAAAATAGATCGTTATATATTAAATATAATTTTTTAAATAATATTGCCCATATTAAATTGATGGTGATAACCATGATAATTAGTCCACATTTTCTTCTATTATTATTATTATTATTACTTGCTAAGCTACAACCCTAGTTGGAAAAGCAGAATGCTATAAGCCCAGGGGCCCCAATAGGGAAAATAACCCAGCGAGGAAAGGAAAGAAGGAAAAATAAAATATTTTAAGAAGAGTAACAACATTAAAATAAATATTTCCTATATAAACTATAAAAACTTTAACAAAACAAGAGGAAGAGAAATAAGATAGAATAGTGTGCCTGAGTGTACCCTCAAGCAAGATAACTCTAACCCAAGACAGTGGAAGACCATGGTACAGAGGCTATGGCACTACCCAAGACTAGAGAACAATGGTTTAATTTTGGAGTGTCCTCCTCCCAGAAGAGCTGCTTACCATAGCTATAGAGTGTCCTCTACCCTTGCCAAGAGGAAAGTAGCCACTGAACAAATACAGTGCAGTAGTTAACCCCTTGAGCGAAGAAGAATTGTTTAGTAATCTCAGTGTTGTCAGATGTATGAGGACAGAGGAGAATCTGTAAAGAATTTTAGTTGTCGTTCTAGTCCATCGCCGTATATAGTCAAAATTTGACCAGGAATATATTCTGCCTTATCATGCGTTCTGCCGGTTGCTCGAAGTCGTATTCGATGCAGGTCGATAACAGGTTGATAACAGAACAAGTTATGTTCCGGTACATGATCAAATAATTCATCTTGATACATTTGCAAAATCGTAACAGTCTTTTTTTATCGACATGGTTTGATCACGCGGATACAAAATTTGGTTAGTGAATTTAGTGACCTTTGCATCTCCCATTTATAATAAAGTGTCTGTGTATTTATTTACAATGAGAGGGGCTATGGGTGGTGATTATATGTATGTAGAAAATCTTCATTTTAATGTTGTCACTTCATGAAATATTTTATTTTTCCTTGTTTCCTTTCTTCACTGGGCTATTTTCCCTGTTGGGCCCCCTATGCTTATAGCATCCTGCTTTTCCAACTAGGGTTGTAGCTTAGCAAGAATTATTATTAATAGTAATAATAATAATAATAATAATAATATTAATAATGATAATAATAGTAAGTCTCTGTAGGGCATTAACACTGTCCCTTGCCCCTGCCATTGATGACCGACTTTTAAACATTATTATTATTATTATTATTATTATTATTATTATTATTATTATTATTATTATTATTATTATTATTATTATTATTATTATTATTAGCCAAGCTACAACCATTGTTGGAAAAGCAGGATGCTAAAAGCCCAAGGCTCCAACAGGGAAAGGAAATAAGTAAATTACGTGCGATGTAATGAATAATTAATGTAGAATATATAAACTATGAAGAGAGACTCATGTCAGTCTGTTCAACATGAAAAAAAACATTCGCTGCAAGTTTGAACTTTTCGAAGTTCTACAGATTCAACTACTCGATTAGGAAGATCATTCCATATTCGAGTCACAGCTAGAATAAAACTTCTAGAATACTGTGTAGTATTGAGTCTCATGATGGAGAAGGCCTGACAGTCACTCTTAATTGCATGCCTATTATTACGTGCAGAATGGTACTGTCAGAGAAGATCTGAATGCAAATGATGGTCAGAGTTATGAAAAATCTTATGTAACAGACACGAAGAGCCAACTGAACGAGGGTGACAGAGATTTATAGACTTGTGGACATAGTCTGACTTATTTATATATTCTCCTCTGTCCTCATACACCTGACAACACTGAGATGACTAAACAATTCTTCTTCTCCCAAGGGGTTAACTACTGCGCTGTAATTGTTCAGTGACTACTTTCCTCTTGGTAAGGGTAGAAGAGACTCTTTAGCTACGTTAAGCAGATCTTCTAGGAGAAGGACACACCAAAATCAGTCCATTGTTCTTTAGTCTTGGGTAGTGCCATAGCCTCTGTACCATGGTCTTCCACTGTCTTGAGTTAGAGTTCTCTTGCTTAAGGGTACACTCGGGCACACTATTCCATCTAACTTTTCTTCCTCTTGTTTTGTTGAAGTTTTTGTTGTTTGTATAGGAGATATTTATTTTAATGTTGTTACTGTTCTTAAAATATTTTATTTTTCCTTGATTCCTTGTTTCCTTTCCTCACTGGGCTATTTTACCTGTTGGAGCCCCTGGGCTTATAGTATCCTGCTTTCCATTTAGGGTTGTAGCTTAGTTCGAGTCCCACTCATACTCGTAAGTTCCTTTGGTCGCTGCAACCTTACCATCTTTGTGAGTTAAGGATGGGGGTTTGGGGGAGCCTATAGGCGTATCTGCTGAGTCATCAGCAGCCATTGCCTGGCCCTCTTTAGTCCTAGCTTGGGTGGAGAGGGGGCTTGGGTGCTGATCATATGTATATATGGTCAGTCTCTAGGGCAATGTCAGTGTCCCTTGCCTCTACCATTCATGAGCTACCTTTAAATCAGTTATGCAATTGCCATACAACTAGTGCTATCTGCTTGATTATTATGCACTATTCATATTATTATATCTGATGCACAGGGCACAACTCTCCTCGAGGTGAATAATGAATAATTTGCTGTGTTTCGTAACAAGTCTAGCTCTGAATGACAATATAACCATTTATTATTATTATTATTATTATTATTATTATTATTATTATTATTATTATTTTTATCATTATTATTATTATTATCATTATTATTATTATTATTATTATTATTATTGTTGTTATTATTATTATTTTTATTATTATTATTATTTGCTAAGCTTCAACCCTAGTTGGAAAAGCAGGATGCCATAAGCCCTGGGGCCCCAACAGGGGAAACAGCCCAGTGAGGAAAGGAAACAAGGAAAAATAAAATATTTTAAGAACAGTTATAACAATAAAATCAGTATTTCCTATATAAACTATCAAAACTTTAACAAAACAAGAGGAAGAGAAGCAAGATAGAATAGTGTGCCTGAGTGTACCCTCAAGCAAGAGAACTCTAACCCAAGACATTAGAAGACCATTCATTTATACATTGTGAATGATTGTGAATTATGTAAAGTTATTTTTTTTCTTAATGTTTGCATTGTTTTAAGTCCAGTAACTTACGAAAGCTTGTAAATCTTCAGTTTTGGTATTTATTTAAAATAAGAGCTGTGGTTTAGAAAAATATTTGAAATCGAGATACTGATATTAGCCCTATATAATAAAAGGCAAGTGTATGGATATATATATATATATATATATATATATATATATATATATATATATATATATACACATATATATTTATGTGTAATATACATACATATATATATATATATATATATATATATATATATATATATATATATATATATATATACACAGTATATATTTATGTATAATATACATATATATATATATATATATATATATATATATTTATATAATATACATATATATCATATACATATTATATATATATATATATATATATATATATATATATATATATATATATATATATATATACATATGTATTTCCAGCCACGCCGAGCGTCACTGTAAAACGTATGACTACTCGGTCTCTCCTTGTCTCTCAGGTAGGAAGGAGAGGGAGTAGTCATACCCTGCGAAGAATGGCTACCCCGAGAGGTACACTCGGAAACCACAATCTCCCACAAATTGCCCAAAACTGCTATATTGTAGTTAGAAAAAGGAGAGGTGGTGTGAAGGGTTGAATTTGTATGTATGTATACCTATCTAAATATTTAGATTTCATTCATGACGGATCGCGTACACTAGTATAACAGAAATACAAGTTATAGTTCTATTTTATATCATGCAGTTATATCTCGAATATTGGGCGTGGCTGACCTAGGATGACCTCGCTGAAGCCTACGGAACCAATAATTTAAGAACTGGTTTCAAACTGAGCTGTCATTTCCCACCCGGTTCTTGGAATAAAGAAATAAATTAAAGCTACGAAGAGGAGGAGGAGGAGGAGGAGGAGGAGGAGGAGGAGAAAGAAAAAGAAGAAGCTGTAAGAAGAAGTAAAACGAAAAAAGAAGACGACGAAGAAATAGAAGAAAAAAGAAAGAAGAAAGGAGGAGAAGAAGAACAAGAACAAGAACAAGAACAAGGACAAAAAGAAAAAGTAGAAAAAGAAGAAGAACAAGAACAAGAATAAGAACAAGAAAATGAAGAAGAACGAGAAGAAGAAGAAAAAGAAAAAGAAGAAAAAAGAGACTAAGGAAAAAAAGAATTGTTCTTGCAATAAAATTGCCCATGGAGTGACATCATCCTTATTGGAAGAGAAACAAAGAAATGTTCGACATTGGCCCCTTCTTAAAAGCAGATATCCTGACAAGAAAGGATATAGAAATCATCATATTATTGTTATAATTATTACTAGCTGAGTTACAACCCTAGATGGAAAAGCAAGATGCTTTAAGGCCAAGGTTTCACCAATAGACTCTTTGGCTTCAATATTATTATTATTATTATTATTATTATTATTATTTGCTAAGCTACAACCCTAGTTGGGAAAGCAGGATGCTACTATAAGGCTAAGGTTTCATCAATAGACTCTTTGGCTTCAATATTATTATTATTATTATTATTATTATTTGCTAAGCTACAACCCTAGTTGGGAAAGCAGGATGCTACTATAAGCCCAAGGTTTCATCAATAGACTGGCTTCAATATTATTATTATTATTATTATTTGCTAAGCTACAACCCTAGTTGAAAAAGTAGATTGCTCTAAGCCCAGGGGCCCCAACAGGGAAAATAGCCCAGTGAGGAAAGGAAATAAGGAAAAATTAAATATTTTAAGATGAGTAACAACGTTGAAATAAATATTTCCTATATAAACTATAAAAACTTTACCAAAACAAGAGGAAGAGAAATCAGATAGAATAATGTGCCTGAGTGTACCCTCAAGCAAGAGAACTCCAACCCAAGACAGTGGAAGACCATGGTACAGAGGCTATGGCACTACCCAAGACTAGAGCACAATGGTTTGATTTTGGAGTGTCCTTCTCCTAGAAGAGCTGCTTACCATAGCTAAAGAGTCTCTTCTACCCTTACCAAGAGGAAAGTAGCCACTGAACAAATACAGTGCAGTAGTTAACCCCTTGGATGAAGAGGAATTGTTTGGTAATGTCAGTGTTGTCAGGTGTATGAGGACACAGAAGAATCTGTAAAGAATAGGCCAGACTATTCGGGGTATGTGTAGGCAAAGAGAAAGAACCGTAACCAGAGAGAAGGTTCCAATGTAGTACTGTCTGGCCAGTCAAAGGACCCTAACTCTCTGGTGGTAGTATTTCAACGGGTGGCTGGTGCCCTGACCAACCTACTACCTATATGAATCATTGTTGATTGCATCAGTCACCTATATTATTATTATTATTATTATTATTATTATTATTATTATTATTATTATTATTATTATTATTATTATTGATGTTGTTGTTGTTGTTGTTACTATTACTCTTAATATTACTATTATTATTAGCTAAGTTATAACCTAAGTTGGAAAAGCAAGATGTTATAAGCTCAAGGGCTCCTGCAGGGAAAAATAGCCCAGCGAGGAAATTAAATAAGGAAATAAATAAACTACAAGCGAAGTAATGAACAATCAAAGAAATATATTTCAAGTACAGTAACAACATTAAAATAGATCTATCATATATAATCTATGAAAAGTCTTATATCAGCCTGTTCAACATAACACGAAAATAGCCCAGTGAGGAAAGGAAATAAGGAAATAAACAACAAGAGATGTGATGAGCAATTAGAATAACATATTTTAAGAACAATAACAACATTAAGATGCATCTTTCATATATAAACTATGAAATGAGACTTATGTCAACCTGATCTCACTAGACTGATATATAGTCTGATTTTTAAATGTAATTTTCAGACGATTGGATTTCTAAATTTGACTTAACCTAGCTAATGTCATTTTCAGACGATTTGATTTCTAAATTTTACTCAACCTAGCTATTGTCATTTTCAGACGATTTGATTTCTATATTTTACTTAACCTAGCTATGGTCATTTTCAGACGATTTGATTTCTATATTTTACTTAACCTAGCCATTGTCATTTTCAGACGATTGGATTTCTAAATTTTACTTAACCTAGCCATTGTCATTTTCAGACGATTGGATTTCTAAATTTTACTTAACCTAGCCATTGTCATTTTCAGACGATTGGATTTCTAAATTTTACTTAACCTAGCCATTGTCATTTTCAGACGATTGGATTTCTAAATTTTACTTAACCTAGCCATTGTCATTTTCAGACGATTTGATTTCTATATTTTACTTAACCTAGCTATGGCCATTTTCAGACGATTTGATATCTAAATTTTACTTAACCTAGCTATGGTCATTTTCAGACGATTTGATTTCTATATTTTACTTAACCTAGCTATTGTCATTTTCAGACGATTTGATTTCTAAGTTTTTTCTTAACCTAGCCATTGTCTGATTGTTATTTTTCAATCTTTCATTAAACTCAAATTTTAAAGATCCTATATTAGAGGTAATAGTTCTTATATGTTTATATGATTCCACCTCATTAATCCTTTCTCTTTCCAAGGCTATGTCATCTTCCATTGTATATTTCGTTCTCATCATCTCTGTCTTTCTTCTATTTACTTTGAGGCCAATATTAGAGATAATAGTTCTTCTATGTTTAAATGATTCCACATCATTAATCCTTTCTCTTTCCAATGCTATGTCATCTTCCATTGTATATTTCGTTCTCATCATCTCTGTCTTTCTTCTATTTACCTTGAGGCCAATCTCATACCTCCAAATTGATACCTGTCGGATCTGGGAACCTTTTTTCCCATCATTAAATAGATTGGTAAACATCCATGACATATGTACCTTGGTTCCTACGATAGAGTTCCTCATGTTACATCCGCCAACGAAGTTGGAAGAAGGTTATGTTTTACTCCCCTGTTTGTGAACAGCTTCCTGGGCACAATTTTAATCGTAGAGTAATGAAACTTGCAGGGATGAACTGTTATGTAATAAGCTGAATATGATTAAATTTTGGAAGGTCAAGGTTAAAGGTTATGGTCATGGTCAAGCAAAATATCCAATTCACGTAATCAGCCATAATTTTGGACATGGTTGTCACAGAGACTTCAAACTTGATTCATATTTGAGTGTAGGAAAACTCATGCCAATTAATACATGTTAAGGTCAAAGGTCGAGAAATAAACTTAGTAGGTCTGTGCCCTACTAAGTGCTCCTCTAGTTGTTGTTGTTGTTGTTGTAGACTGACTGGCCCTTGTGGCCAAGCACGGGCCCTTGAATTTTGCAGTCCCTCCTAATCGTAAAACTATTTAATCCTTTGGTCATATATTAAAATTATTATTATTAAAGTATCATTTTTATTATTAGTAGTATTATTACAATTATAAAGAATAATATAAAAAATATTATTGAAATTATTAGAATTATTATTACTGAAATTTTAATTTTTATGATTATTAATATTAGAATTATCTTTATTAAAATAATAATAGTAATAATAATAATGACAATAATAATTGTTATTATTATTATTATTATTATTATTATTATTATTATTATTATAATTATTAGAATTATTACTGAAATTTTAATTTTTATAATTATTGAAGAGCTAATAAAACCGGGGGTAAAAAGTAAATATCAGGAAAGGTTGAAAATGGCATATGACGAGGTGAGAGTAAGAGAAACTGGTAATTTAGAGGAGGAGTGGAAGTTAGCAAAAGAAAATTTTGTTGGGATTGCAAGTGATGTATGTGGCAAGAAGGTTGTTGGAGGCAGCTTGAGGAAGGGCAGTGAATGGTGGAATGAAGGAGTGAAGGTAAAAGTGGAAGAGAAAAAGAGGGCTTTTGAAGAATGGCTGCAGAGTAATAGTATAGAGAAGTATGAAAAATATAGAGAGCAAAAGGTGGAAGTAAAGCGCAAGGTACGTGAGGCAAAGAGGGCAGCTGACCTGAGGTGGGGTCAGGGACTGGGTCAGTCATATGAAGAGAATAAGAAGAAGTTTTGGAAAGAAGTGAAGAGAGTAAGGAAGGCCGGCGCAAGAATTGAAGAGACAGTGAAAGATGGAAATGGAAGGTTGTTAAAAGGAGAGGAGGCAAGGAAAAGGTGGGCGGAATATTTTGAAAGTTTGCTGAATGTTGAGGATGATAGGGAGGCAGATATAATTGCGGTTCCAGGTGTTGAGGTGCCAGTGATGGGAGATGAGAATGAGAGAGAGATTACAATAGAGGAAGTGAGGAGAGCACTAGATGAAACGAGAGTAGGAAAAGCATCTGGTATGGATGGTGTGAAAGCTGAGATGTTGAAGGAAGGGGGTGTGACTGTACTTGAGTGGTTGGTGAGATTGTTTAATGTGTGTTTTGTGTTGTCAATGGTACCAGTAGATTGGGTCTGTGCATGTATTGTACCACTATATAAGGGTAAGGGAGATGTGCATGAGTGTTGTAATTCAAGAGGTATTAGTTTGTTGAGTGTAGTTGGAAAAGTGTATGGTAGAATACTGATTAATAGGATTAAGGATAAAACAGAGAATGCAATCTTGGAAGTACAGGGTGGTTTTAGAAGAGGTAGGGGTTGTATGAATCAGATTTTTACAGTTAGGCAGACATGCGAGAAATATTTAGCAAAAGGTAAGGAGGTGTATGTTGCGTTTATGGATCTGGAGAAAGCATATGATAGAGTTGATAGGGAAGCAATGTGGAATGTGATGAGGTTATATGGAGTTGGTGGAAGGTTGTTGCAAGCAGTGAAAAGTTTCTACACAGGTAGTAAAGCATGTGTTAGAATAGGAAATGAGGTGAGCGATTGGTTTCTGGTGAGAGTGGGGCTGAGACAGGGATGTGTGATGTCGCCGTGGTTGTTTAACTTGTATGTTGATGGAGTGGTGAGAGAGGTGAATGCTAGAGTGCTTAGACGAGGATTAAAACTGGTAGGCGAGAATGATCATGAATGGGAGGTAAATCAGTTGTTGTTTGCGGATGATACTGTACTGGTAGCAGACACAGAAGAGAAGCTTGACCGACTAGTGACAGAATTTGGAAGGGTGTGTGAGATAAGGAAGTTTAGAGTTAATGTGAGTAAGAGTAAGGTTATGAGATGTACGAGAAGGGAAGGTGGTGCAAGGTTGAATGTCATGTTGAATGGAGATTTACTTGAGGAGGTGGATAAGTTTAAGTACTTGGGGTCTGTTGTTGCAGCAAATGGTGGA
>NC_090737.1:138146954-138151954 GCF_036898095.1 Palaemon carinicauda
AGTGTGAGGAAATGAAATAAGGAAATAGATAAACTACAAGAGAAGTAATGAACAATTAGGGTAACATATTTTAAGAACAGCATCAATTTCAAAATAGATCTTTCATAAACTATAAAAAGAATCTCTCTCTCTCTCTCTCTCTCTCTCTCTCTCTCTCTCTCTCTCTCTCTCTCTCTCTCTCTCAAAAAAAAAAAAAAAAAAAAAAAAAAAAAAAAAAAACGTACTCCAATAATGACTAAGATTTTTTTCCTCACTCAATGTTCTCTTAAATAGTCTTATCACGAAAAAGGTTCTCTCTCTCTCTCTCTCTCTCTCTCTCTCTCTCTCTCTCTCTCTCTCTCTCTCTCTCTCTCTCTCTCTCTCTCTCTCTCTCTCTCTCTCTCTCTCTCTCTCTCTCAAAACATATGTACTCCAATAATGGCAAATTTTTTTCTCAATTTTCTATTAGTCTCATCACGAAAAAAGATTCTCTCTCTCTCTCTCTCAAACATATGTACTCTAATAATGACTACATTTTTTTCTCAATGTTCTATCAGCCTTATCGCGAAATGGGATCTCTCTCTCTCTCTCTCTCTCTCTCTCTCTCTCTCTCTCTCTCTCTCTCTCTCTCTCTCTCTCTCAAAACATATGTACTCCAGTAATGACAAATTTTTTTCTCAATTTTCTATTAGCCTTATCACGACTTATCACGAAAAAAGACTCTCTCTCTCTCTCTCTCTCTCTCTCTCTCTCTCTCTCTCTCTCTCTCTCTCTCTCCTCTCTCTCTCTCTCTCTCTCTCTCTCTCTCAAAACATATGTACTCCAATAATGACAAATTTTTTTCTCAATTTCCTATTAGTCTCATCACGAAAAAAGATTCTCTCTCTCTCTCTCTCTCTCTCTCTCTCTCTCTCTCTCTCTCTCTCTCTCTCTCTCTCTCTCTCTCTCTCTCTCTCTCTTTTCAACCTGACTCGCCTTCCTGTCCCGAAGCTGACAGCAACATTACACCTAACCCCCCCTCCCCCCCTCGTTCCCAGCTATTCACCGGTTGGTAACCACCAAACCACATAACGATAATTCTTTTCTCTATTCTTTTCTTTCTTCTTTCTCTCTCTCTACCCTCTCCTTCTTCTGGTACATATTATCACGAGGACTTTCTTCCGTTTTCCTTCTTGAGAGTCATTGTAGGTGAAGGTGACATGAGTTCGTCTTCACAGGTCATTGTGGAGGTTGGTTTTCATAGGTCATTGTTGACTTACTAACTTATGTAATTTTTTAGTTATTTTCTTGTTATTAAGTAGGCTATTTGTGGCGAAATTGATAGGTGTTAGTTTTAAAAATTACCGGTTTGGTTATTACCTCCGCTAACGAAGTTGGAAGGGGGTTATGTTTTACCCTTGGTTTTGTTATTATTACCTCCGCCAGGAGGTTATGTTTTCGGTTCGGTTTGTTTGTTTGTTTGTTTGTTTGTTTCTCTGTTTGTCTGTCTGTCTGTGGACAACGTAGAGGCCACATTTCTACACGGAATCACTTCAAACTTGGCCAAGTAGTTCCCCAATGTGTATGGAAGAACTGATTAAATTTTGGTCAAGGTCACCCCAAGGTCAAGGTCACAGGGGTCACTGGTGTCACTATGACATAAGTGGCCATATCAAGAGACAGAAATAAAGCACTGACTTTTGCATAAGCCAACAGGGAAGTCCTAGTCCAGGCGCAACCCATGGGTGATGTTCAAATTTATAAAGGTCAAAGGTCAAGGTCATATTGGTGCATTATATCAATGTCATATTAAGTATCAGTGGCAAATGAACAAAGATCACTTGAAGGTCAAAAGTCAAGCAGGTCACTTGAAGGTCAAGGTCACGTGAAGGTCAAGGTCACCTGAAGGTCAAGGTCACGTGAAGGTCAAGTACATTTGAAGATCAAGGTCACTTGAAGCCAAGGTCATGTGAAGGTCAAGGTCACGTGAAGGTCAAGGTCACTTGAAGGTCACGTGAAGGTCAAGGTCATGTGAAGGTCGAAGTCACATCAATTCATGATTCTAGGACATATGGCGCTCTAGGTCACCTTGGCGGAGGTATGTCCTCTACGAGGACCATGTCCGCGTTCAGGACTTGCTCACTTGTTATTATTATTATTATTATTATTAATATCATCATTATTATTAATATCATTATTATTATTATTATTATTATTATTATTATTAATATCATAATAATTATTATTATTATTATTATTATTATTATTATTAATATCATTATTATTATTATTATTATTATTATTATTATTATTAATATCATTATTATTAATAATAATGTTATTAATATTATTATTATTATTATTATTAATATCATAATTATTATTATTATTATTATTATTATTATTATTATTATTATTACCTCCGCCAACGAAGTTGGAAGGAGGTTATGTTTTACCCCTTGTTTGTATTTTTGTTTGTTTGGGAACAGCTTCCTGACCACAAATTTTAATCGTAGAGTAATGAAACTTGCAAGGATTAACTGTTATGTAGAAAGCTGGAAATTATTCAATTTTGGAAGGTCAAAGGTCAAGGTCACTGTCAAGCAAAATTTCCAATTCACGTAATCAGCCATAAGTTTGGACATCGTTGTCACAGAGACTTCAAACTTGGTATGAAAATCCACGCCAATTAATACATGTTAAGGTCAAAAGTCAAGGTCAAGGTCGACCTGAAGGTCGAGGAATAAGCTGCCACGGCGGAGGTCTGCGCACCACTGAGTGCCCCTCTAGTTTTCGTTAAGTAATCCGACATTTATCATCAATATGATACTTAGTACAGTATTGCAATCCAGCCCCTTGGCCTCTCTCTGTATAGGAAGATATCTTTAATCAGAACAGGACGTCCAAAATATCTAGAGTATTGCTACACATGGTATCTCTATTGTAGGTTCTAGAGCTTTCAAATATGCTACCTCTATTGTAGGTTCTAGAGCTTTCAAATATGGTACCTCTATTGAAGGTTCTTGAGCTCTCAAATATGGTAGCCCTGTTGTAGGTTCTAGAGCTTTCAAATATAGTACCTCTGTTGTAGGTTCTAGAGCTCTGAAACATTGTACCTCTATTGTAAGTTTTAAAGCTTACAAATATGGTATCTCTATTGTAGGTTTTAAAGCTTTGAAATATGGCACCTCTACTGTAGGTTCTAGAGCTTTTAAATATAGTACCTCTGTTGTAGGTTCTAGAGCTTTGAAATATGGAAGCGTAGGCCTATATCTAGCCCTATACTCTGATGTTTTAGCCCCACAAGAAAACTGTATACTATTCATATTTTGACTAGACCGTCCTTGGAAAATTGAAACCGTAGGCCTATATCTATGCCTATACTCTGGTGTTTTCAACCCCACAAGAAAACTACTTACTATTCATATTTTGGTTGATAGTACACTCAGGCACACTATTATATTTGTCCCCCTATTTCATTTCCTCACTGGGCTATTTTTCCCCTGTTGGAGTTCTTTGGGTTTATAGCATCCTGCTTTCCCAACCAGGGTTGTAGCTTAGCAAGTAATAATAATAATAATAATAATATTCAAGGGAAATTAAAACAGTAGGCCTATATCTAGCCCTATACTCTGATGTTTTTAACCCCATAAGAAAACTACTCACTATGGCCATCCAAGGAAAATTAAAACAGTAGGCCTATGTCGAGCCCTATACTCCGAACTTGAGCTGATTTTACGGCCACGTCAATGTCTGGAGGGCAGTCATTGGAACGCTAGTCTATGGTAGAGTAATCATAAGTATTATGTGAATTGGAAATCATCTGTCATCAGCTAAATTACGGTCTAGGAGCTGAAAGGAGTTGTAAGGGAGTGGCTCAAGATCTCTTTTCAATATAGTTGTTGACAGGTTTAGGAATGTGTTGCATTGTATATATACAGTATATATTTATATCTTCCCATTCACGCTCAGCTCTTCCCGTCCTTCGGGTAGGTGAAGAGGGGATAGCGTGTGTGTGCGTATGTAAATATTTAGCTGTCATTAATGACGGGTCGAGGACTATTAGTATATATATATATATATATATATATATATATATATATATATATATATATATATATATATATATATATATATACTGTATATATATATATATATATATATATATATATATATATATATATATATATATATATATATATATATGTATATATATATATATGGATATATTTACAGAATATATATAATATATATAGATATATATATATATATATATATATATATATATATATATATATTCTGTATATATGCATATATATATATATATATATATATATATATATATATATATATATATATATATTCTGTAAATATATCCATATATATACAGTATATATATATATATATATATATATATATATATATATATATATATATATATATATATATATATATATATATATATATATATTTACAGAATATATATATAATATATATATATATATATATATATATATATATATATATATATATATATATATATATATATATTCTATGTGTTTTTGTGTCGTATGTATTATTCGTGGGGACAATTTTGAAGCCTAAAATCCCCAGACATGTGGATGACATAAATACAGCATCTGTGACAGTTTATATTTTTTCATTAAAATCTGTGTGTGCAGAGAGAGAGAGAGAGAGAGAGAGAGAGAGAGAGAGAGAGAGAGAGAGAGAGGGGTAACAAACTCCTCTGCCAAGACTCTTAAGGTTTCGCCCTCTCTACAACCATAAACAAACAGGTTTACATGTTCTATAGAAATGGCTCTTCCCATGGGATATCATTTCTATCTTCTACGGCATCCTTCCTTTACGTAAGAGTTCCTTAACGTTGTTACCTCCTACCTCCGCCAACGAAGTTGAGAGGAGGTTGTTTTCGCCCCTGTTTGTATGTTTGGGTCTGAACAATATCCTTGGCCACAATTTTACAATCTTCGCAACGAAGTTATATAACCTGGAAGAAAAGTCTGTAGATATGTTGTTCATTT
>NC_090737.1:138156954-138169454 GCF_036898095.1 Palaemon carinicauda
GCATGTTACCGCACACATAGTCCCTAGATGTTATTCTATTGCCACAATCTAAGAAAATTAATCTAGTTTATAATGAAGCTAAAAACAGTGGCGTTTAACATGAGGAAAGCTTGCAACATGGTAGAAAGCTTGTTGCCACCCGCATCTCTCTACCTGCCTCTCCCCAGTATGAACCGGTCTTCGGACAGCTTCTATTTCCTTACTCGGTGTTCAGACAGCTTCTATTTTCTTACTCTGTGTTTAGACAGCTTCTATTTCCTTACTCTGTGTTCAGACAGCTTCTATTTCCTTAATCAGTGTTCAGACAGCTTCTATTTCCTTACTCTGTGTTCAGACAGCTTCTATTTCCTTACTCTGTGTTCAGACAGCTTCTATTTCCTTACTCTGTGTTCAGACAGCTTCTATTTCCTTACTCTGTGTTCAGACAGCTTCTATTTCCTTACTCTGTGTTCAGACAGCTTCTATTTCCTTACTCTGTGTTTAGACAGCTTCTATTTCCTTACTCTGTGTTTAGACAGCTTCTATTTCCTTAATCAGTGTTCAGACAGCTTCTATTTCCTTACTCTGTGTTCAGACAGCTTCTATTTCCTTACTCGGTGTTCAGACAGCTTCTATTTCCTTACTCTGTGTTCAGACAGCTTCTATTTCCTTACTCAGTGTTCAGACAGCTTCTATTTCCTTACTCTGTGTTCAGACAGCTTCCATTTCCTTACTCTGTGTTCAGACAGCTTCTATTTTCTTACTCGGTGTTCAGGCAGCTTCTATTTTCTTACTCGGTGTTTAGACAGCTTCTAATTTCTTACTCGGTGTTCAGACAGCTTCTATTTCCTTACTCTGTGTTTAGACAGCTTCTATTTTCTTACTCGGTGTTCAGACAGCTTCTATTTCCTTACTAGGTGTTCAGACAGCTTCTATTTTCTTACTCGGTCTTCAGAAAGCTTCTATTTTCTTACTCGGTGTTCAGACAGCTTCTATTTCCTTACTCGGTGTTCAGACAGCTTCTATTTTCTTACTCGGTCTTCAGAAAGCTTCTATTTTCTTACTCGGTGTTCAGACAGCTTCTATTTCCTTACTTGGTGTTCAGACAGCTTCTATTTTCTTACTCGGTGTTCAGACAGCTTCTATTTTCTTACTTGGTGTTCAGACAGCTTCTATTTTCTTACTCGGTGTTCAGACAGCTTCTATTTCCGTACTCTGTGTTTAGACAGCTTCTATGTTCTAAACTTAAGCGGGTTTTAAACCGTCGAACCCAGTTGTCAAACCTGCTTATCAAACGGTTCGAAGAGGTGGGAGTTAGCCACAATTGCATAAGGTTTGTGGGCAATGAAGCCCCGCCCACAAAAGTCAGGCTAAAATAGACTTTCTTCGAACCGTTTTACAAGCGTGTTCGAACATTACTTCAAACACTTGTGTGTCAAACCACGTCTTTTAGACATAAATCTGCTCTATACAACTGGAATTTCTATCTTTTCGTCTCTCCTCTGGCTGCAGTAGAGCCCAAATATGAATAGCCTTTTTCTGCAACTCATGTCTAACACACCGGTGCATATTTTCATTAGATTTCGTACTGTTTCTCTCAGTTTCATTCATGAGCTCTTAAGACACCAGTTCTGTAATTAACTCTATTATAAGGTTTCATTCAAGGTTTTTAACTATTCCTGCCACTCATCTTAGACCATAAATAATCCCGATGTGTTGGTATGCCCTATTAAGCTAGAAAAAATATATTATTTGATACCAGTTCTTAACTAACTCTAAGTTTATAAGGTTTCATTCAAGATTTTCAACTATTCCTGCCACTCATCTTAGACCATAAATAATCCCGATGTGTTGGTATGCCCTATTAATCTAGGAAAATATATAATTAGGTCGTTTAGACCCATTATTTTTGCTGACCTGCAAGACAATGTTGACAGATCATTAAGATTCTATCTGTTGGCCACTCCATGTGCATTAGAACCTTTTTGTTTTCTTGTCTTGTTTGAACTATTATTTTATTTAAATTGGAGGTAATAGATTGGCCAGGGCACTAGCCATCCGTTGAGATACTTACGCTAGAGAGTTGTGGGGTCTTTTGACTGGCCAGACTATATTACATTGGATCATTCTCTCTGGTTACGGTTTACTTTCCCTTTGCCTACACATACATCGAATAGTCTGGCCTATTCTTTACATATTCTCCTCTGTCCTCATACACCTGACAACACTGAGATTAGCAAATAATTCTTCTTCACCCAAGAGGTTAACTACTCCAATGTAATTGTTCAGTGGCTACTTTCCTCTTGGTGAGGGTAGAAAAGACTCTTTAACTATGGTAAGCAGCTCTTCTAGGAGAAGGACACTCCAAAATCAAACCATTGTTCTCTAGTCTTGGACATTTTGCTTGACCTATGACCTTGATCTTTCAAAATTTAATTATTTCCAGCTTTTTACATAGCAGTTAAATCCCTGCAAGTTTCATTACTCAACGTTTTTAATTGTGGCCAGGAAGCTGTTCGCAAACAAACAAACACACACAAACACACACTGCACACACACAAATGCACAAACACACACAATACAAACACACAAACAAGGGTTATGATATAAGGTACAACCAATTTTGTAGGGGGTTGATAATATAATAATAATAATAATAATAATAATAATAGGCCTATATCTATTAGTAATAGTAGGCCTACCAATTACCTCCTCTACGCTTACCAAATTACGCAATAATAATAATAATGATAATAATAATAATAATAGGCCTATTTCTATTAGCGAAAGTAGGCCTACCGGTGACCTCAAATTACGCAATGATGATTATAATAGTAGGCCTATTTTCATTAACAAAAGTAGGCCTACGAGTATCCTCTGCGCTAACCAAATTAAGAAATAATAATAATAATGATAATAGGCCTATTTTCATTAGGGAATGCAGGCCTACCAATGACCTCAAATTGCGCAATGATAATCATAATAGGCCTATTTTCATTATTAAAAGTAGGCCTACGAGTATCCTCCTCTACGCCTCAATTACGAATTAATAATAATAATAATAATAATAGGCCTATTTTCATTAGGGAAATTAGGCCTACCAGTGACTTCCTTAAATTACCTAATAATGATAATAATAGGCCTATTTTCATTATCAAAAGGAGTCTTACGAGTATCCTCCTCTACGCCGACCAAATTACGAAATAATAATAATAATAATAATAATGATAATAATAATAATAATAATAATAGGCATATTTTCATTAGGGAAATTAGGCCTACCAGTGACTTCCTCAAATTACCTAATAATAATAATAGGCCTATTTTCATTACCAAAATTGGCCTACGTCTACCAAATTACGAAATAATAATAATAATAATAATAATAATTATTATTATTATAATAATTTTAGGCCTATTTCTATTAGTGAAAGTAGGCCTACCAATGACCTCAAATGACGCAATGATAATGATAATATAAAAATAATAGGCATAGTTCCATTATCAATAGTAGGCCTACGAGTATCCTCTACGCTTACCAAATTGCGAAATAATAATAATAATAATAGGCCTATTTTCATGAGTAACCTCTGATTAGGTTAAATATTCTTCACCCAACATAAGACTGCAAAAAGAAAAAGAAAAAAAAAACCGTTGAAAATAATAATTAAACAAATAAGGAAGAGATTGCGACCGCCATGAATTAATATTAGTGTTTCATTGTACTTTTATGGTTTTACGGTCTAATGGTCGATTTGTAGGTGTTGCGCTTCGCTGACTTCATGTGTTTTTCGAAGTGGTTCGTCGCTATGTGTTGAATTTGCTCCCGAATTCATCAATCTGAATTCTCGGTTTTGTAACTGGCTCTTTTGTGAGAGAGAGAGAGAGAGAGAGAGAGAGAGAGAGAGAGAGAGAGAGAGAGAGAGAGAGAGAGAGAGAGAGAATGAAGAGGATTTATTATTATTATTATTATTATTATTATTATTATTATTATTAATATTTAAGTCATTCATATATTGTTCAGGTTCTATACATATTTTCTGTATTTAGAAGTATCACAATTTACAACAGTTCAGTATTATATATTCTAAATTTTATTTAATTTGTAAAATTGCAAAAATATCAGTTGCAACAGAATGCTTTATGGTTGTGGTGGCCGATGTGGTAACGTCCCTGACTGGTGAACACCAGACTGGGGTTCGAGTCCCGCTCAAACTCGTTACTTCCTTCTGTCGCTTCAACCTCACCATCCTTCTGAGCTAAGGATGGGGGGTTTTGGGGAGCCTATAGGTCTATCTGCTGAGTCATCAGCAGCCATTGCTTGGCCCTCCTTGGTCATACCTTGGGTTGAGGAGGGTCTTGGGCGCTGATCATATGTGTATATGGTCAGTCTCGAGGGCATTGAGTCCCTCTCAAATTCGTTAGCCCCTTTGGTCGCTGTAATCTCACCATCCTGTGAGCTAAGGATGGCGGCTTTGGGGGAGCCTATAGGTCTATCTGCTAAGTCATCAGCAGCCATTGCCTGGCCTTCCTTTGTCTTAGCTTGGGCGCTGATCATATGTATATATAGTCAATCTCTAGGTCATTGTCCTGCTCGATAGGGCAATGTCACTGTCCCTTGCCTCTGCCATTCATGAGCGGCCTTTAAACCTTTGAACGTGTATAAAATATTTCATTAAATACACCGTAAGAGTTATTGAAAGCGTTCAAAC
Organism: Palaemon carinicauda; assembly: GCF_036898095.1. Lineage (NCBI taxonomy): Eukaryota > Metazoa > Arthropoda > Malacostraca > Decapoda > Palaemonidae > Palaemon > Palaemon carinicauda. The sequence continues at coordinate 138,161,646 of NC_090737.1, forward strand.
CTTCCCTGATAAATTATTTTTAGCACGGAACTATTTTTATGGCTTTTTTATGTTCCAAGGCATATTTGTCAAAGGCAGAATAGACATTAGTATGCGTAGACAACGTGCATGACCTAAATGCATTTTATGTCTTTTTAGGAGGTAATTTGAAGATAGTGGTATGCAGAGATACTTAATTTTTACAATTTGCTTTTAATGTGGAAGTTATGTTAAGTGTACAGCTTGAGGGTAAACTCGTGCACACTGTTCTATCTTATTTCTCTTCCCTTTTTTATAAGTTTTTATAGTTTATATATGAAAGATTTATTCCAATGTTGTTACTGTTCTTAAACTATTTTGATTGTTCATTCTCTTGTAGTTTATTTCCTTATTACTTTTCCTCATTGGGCTATTTTCCCTGTTGGAGCACTTATGGTTATAGCATCTTGCTTTTCCAACTAGGGTTGTAACTTAGCATGTAATAATAATAATGATGATAATAATAATAACTTGGGAGGAAAAATTCAGGAAGTGCTTTACTATTATTAATAGCTAACCTACAACCCTAGTTGGAAAAGCTCCAACAGTGAAAAATAGCCTAGTGAGGAAAGTAAATAAGGAAATAAATATTCTGAAAGAGAAATAATGAACAATTAAAATTGAATATTTTAAGAAAAGTAGCATTAAAATAGATTTTTATACATAAACTATTAAAAGATATATATGTCAGCCTATTCAACATAAAAATATTCGTTGCAAGTTTGAACTTTTGAAGTAATCACTATTATTATGTAATATAACGTACTTATAAAGCCCGCGAGTCCAATCTCGTATTTAAATTTAAATCATTCACATAAGAGCAATTAAACATTGAATTTATAATCACATTTATATAAGGAAATGCGAACATCATGGCAAATGATGTAGGCCTAATTACTAAAGTATGTCTGGCGGTATGTGGCAACTTGCATCGGCTTACCTCGTCCCCAACCAGGGTTGCCAGTTTGACCTTTTTTCAGGCCCAAAAAAAAACTCAAATTTGGCCTTTTTTAAAAATCATGAAATTAAGGTGGGCCTTAAATACTATATATTTGGCCTTTTCTACTAATGGGTTGGCCTTTTAAAGCTGCTCTTGATTATAAGTTGGCCTTTTCTCATTTAGATAACCTGGCAACCCTGTCGCCAACTAGGAATTTATCCCTAGATTTTAAATATTTGGGTACGGAACTGTGGAACTGTTTCTGTTATGTTTTTAATGATTATATTACGTAATAAATAACAATCTAATATTGATATATCCTCCTAAAGTTTCTGTTATATTTCTGATGGTTATATTACGTAATATATAACAAAATAATATTGATATTTCCGCCTGATTGAGATCAAGATGTTGAAACTAGGGATTTTCTTGACTACAACCTAGGGATATTTCGATGTGTCTAGGGAATATCTGGTAACGCGTGGGAGACTTGCGATTCGAGTTAAAACTGTGGAACTGTTTCTATTATGTTTCTGATGAATATATTACGTAATAAACAACAAAATGATATTGATATATCCTCCTAATTGGTATCTAAACGTTTAAACCAGGGATTTTAGTCACTCCAATCTAGGGATATTTCGGTATCTGTCTAGGGAATATCTGGTTATGTGTGGGAGACTTATGAAGTCAACGGTCAGTCACACTTCAGCCGTTGTCGACGCAACATCTGTGCATTTAGTGAGGCAACCATCATGTCGTGACGTTTAATTTCTTCGCGTTTTATATGTGTTATAGACTTATTGTGCGCGTTTTAATAGAACAATGACTAGATTTATTTGAAGGAATCTTTATTGATATAACGAGTGACGTTGTGACATATTGTCTCGCCACTGAACTTTTCTATGATTAAGAAAACGTGAGTTGGAAGAAAACAACTGAAATTGTTCGCTTCTGTTGGACATAATTATTTGACCGGGTGACCTACTGATATTTTTTGTATATTAGCCTCTTAAATACGGATTAAAATACACAAATTGTTATTAGTATTATTATTATTATTTTATTTGATTGGGTAACCCACTGATATTTTATTTTTATTTTAGCCTTTTAAATAAGGATTCAAATACACAAATTATTATTATTATTATTATTATTATTATTATTATTATTATTATTATTGTTGATATAGTAACCTATTTTAAAATGTTACTCAATGTTGTTGTTGTTTTTTTTAACTTAGTTAATATTTTATTTTAGCCTCTTAAATATGGATTTAAAATACACAAATTATTATTATTATTATTATTATTATTATTATTGTTGTTGTTGTTAATATAGTAACCTATTTTAAAATGTTACTCAATGTTAATTGTTTTTTTTTTAACTTAGTTTCTTGCTAGCGTTTTTAGGCATTTTGATGTTTATCCAATCACTACCTGCCAATTATTATTATTATTATTATTATTATTATTATTATTATTATTATTATTATCATCCAAGCTACAACCCTAGTTGGAAAAGCAAGATGCTATAAGCCCAAGGGCCCCAATACGGAAAAATAGCCAATCACAAATATATCTTTATCTTCCGTAAATTATTACAATACCGTATCATTACCTAGCCTATTATATATAATCAAATAGACACGTTATTTAATCAAATGTAATTAACAGCATTTCTGCATATTCACACCAGATGGTTATGGTAAGGCCACGCCCATTAGCACCTCCCTTTTAGCCTTTTAATATGCCTATACTTCTTGTTACCGTTTATCAAACCGTTGTTCTCTAGTCTTGTGTAGTGCCATAGCCTCTGTTCATGGTCTTCCACTGTCTATGGTTAGAGTTCTCTTGCTTGAGGGTACACTCGGGGACAATATTCTATCTAATTTCTCTTCCTCTTGTTGAAGTTTTTTATAGTTTATATAGGAAATATTTATTTAGTTGGTGTTACTGTTCTTAAAATATTCTATTTTTTTCTTGTTTCCTTTCCTCACTGGGCTATTTTCCCTGTTGGAGCCACTGGGCTTATATCATCCTCCTTTTCAAATTAGGGTTGTAGTTTAGCAAATAATAATAATAATAATGATAATAATTTTGTCTTTAGTTCCGACCAAAATACTTTTCTAATATAGCCTTAGTTTACAATGCTAAACTGTATAGGCCTAGACTCAGATATCGTGTATATATATATATATATATATATATATATATATATATATATATATATATATATATATATATATATATATATATATATATATATATATGTGTGTGTGTGTGTGTGTATATATGTGTGTATATATATATGTATATATATGTATATATATATCCTCTAAATAGAACTGTTATGCATTTACATTATGGCCAAAAAGATCTAAGCCCTTGTTTTATTATTAAATGCAATATATGCCTAGACTCACTGACATTAAATGAATATATATATATATATATATATATATATATATATATATATATATATATATATATATATATATATATATATCCTCCAATATAGAATTAATCTTTTGCATTTAGATTATGGCAAAAATATCTAGACAACATTTTTTTTTCAAAAAATTCATTAGAAAAAAAAAAGATAGCAATATATTTATGGTATTAGTGTGGCTCGTCCTACACGTTGCTTGGTATTTATGACTAAAAGATAGTCCTTGGTGTATAGGTGGGGGGGGGGCAGTCTAGCCATTATCGCTTATGTTGCCGGTTCAATGATCGCTTACGTAACCTCATTGCTCCTAGATTATTTCTATAGGAGCATTGAAGTCTCCTAGCAAGAAGACAAAAATGGCGTTTTGACCATGCTAAGAATCATTTTGTATCGCTCCTCTATTGGGAACGGCCCAGTTTATCAATGTCCTGGGCGGGAGTTCGAGACCCGCTCAAGGTTGATAGTTTCTTGTAGTGTCTGCAACTTCAGCTGGGCTCCACAAGGCACTAGAAGAGTTGGAAGGCCTAGACCTACATGGCTCAGGACTATGAAGCGTTAAGTGGGAGATGATGAATATTGAAGTATTGAATTAAAAGCTCAAGATAGAGACGACTGGCGAAATCTAACCGAGGCCCTTTGTGTTAATAGGCGTAGGAGGAGATGATGATAATGATAAACTTAGTTAAATTAAAAGTTTTTAAATTGAATTGCAACATTAAGCAAAGCTTGGCTTGTTTGCAAAGTATAAACGGACTATGTTATTTGCTTAGTAATTTCAGTTTATTTGTAATACGTGCGCTAGATGTTCAAACAAAATACCACATCATAAGGGCCGAGAAATAGTGAATAATTCTCTCTCTCTCTCTCTCTCTCTCTCTCTCTCTCTGCATGTACCACTTTTGCAAGCATTATCATTATCATTGTATCCCTCAGTCAATCACGCACACTTTCGGCAAAGTAACTCTCTCTCTCTCTCTCTCTCTCTCTCTCTCTCTCTCTCTCTCTCTCTCTCTCTCTCTCTCTCTCTCTCTGCATGTACCACTTGCAAGCATTATCCTTATCTCCCTCAATCAATCACGCACACTTTCGGCAAAGTAACTCTCTCTCTCTCTCTCTCTCCACGGTCGGTGCAAGTTAAGATTAGCAGTCTTTCTTCTGGTCTGGCAAGCACCTGCTTGCAAGTATAGTCACAAACCTGCCTGAATGTGCTGTATCATTCTTGCAGGTGCTTGGAAACCCCAAGATCTGCTTGCGCAAGTCCGCTCTCATTTTTTTTTTAATATCAAGTGACCGCTCTCATTTTCTGCCCTTATTCAGTTCTATTTCTACATGTTAAAATATCCTCTACTTTAGTTTTATTTCAAAACCATATTTCTCTTTTCCTGTTTCATTTTTCTGTCCATGGCTCTTTGAGTTGCTGTGGCCTGATTGGTAACGTCTCTGCCTGGTGTTTGCCAGTCGGGGGTTCGAGTCCCGCTCAGACTCGTTAGTGCCATTAGTGTCTGTAACTTTACCATCCTTGTGAGCTAAGTTTTGGGGGTTTGGGGGAGCCTATAGGTCTCTCTGCTGAGTCATCAGCAGCCACTGCCTGGCCCTCCTCGTCCTAGCTTGGGTGGAGAGGAGGCTTGGGCGCTGATCATATAATATATGGTCAGTCTCTAGGGTATTGTCCTGATTGCTAGGGCAATGTCACTGTCCCTTGCCTCTGCTATTCATGAGCGACCTTTAAACCTTTAAACTAGCTTCATATTCTAAGGCTTTAGTAAGGGTCCAAGTTTCTGAAGCTTAAGTTAATACTGGTTAAATTCTGATTAAATACTTTTCTATTTAGAGAGTGCGGCAGTTTAAATTTCATAATACTTTTCTATTTAGAGAAAGCGGCACTTTACAGTTCATAATACTTTTCTATTTAGAGAAAGCGGCACTTTACTATACATAATCTAATTTTGTTTACCAAATGCTCTCCATTCGATGCTTATTCTTGTTTTAATTTCGGTCTTGTGTCATGGGTAAACACTGTCTTCCTAAGTATGTATATTCATTAACAGTCTCTAGAGATTCGTCCATAACTCTTATTGCTGTGTCTCTGCATTTTCAATGAACATTATCTTAGTTTAATTATATTCATTTTCATTCCTATATTTCAGCCTTCTTTATTCAGATCTTCTATCATCTTTTGCAATTCCTATCATGATTCCTCTCATAAAGGGAGAGAGAGAGAGAGAGAGAGAGAGAGAGAGAGAGAGAGAGAGAGAGAGAGAGAGAGAGAGAGAGAGAGAGAAAATTATAAATAACAATGGAAAGTAAAACATGAAGATTAGGAGAAATTTTGTCAGTATGATAAGTAATTAGTCAATAATTTGGAAATAGATTACAATTGAATTTTCGTCTAATTATTTCTTTGTCTATCAAAATGCAGTATTTATTTTAATGTTGTTACTGTTCTTAAAATATTACATTTTAATAGTTCATTACTTCTCATATAATATATATATATATATATATATATATATATATATATATATATATATATATATATATATATATATATATATATATATATATATATATATATTTCCTTTCCTCACATGGCTATTTTTCCCTGCTGGAGCCCTTGGGCTTATAACATCCTGCTTTTCCAACTAGGGTTGTAGCTTGGCTAGTAATAATACTAATGAGAATAATGATGATAAATAATTTTTATTGTTCAGTGCTTCTTTTATGGTTTATTTATTTCGTTAATTTCTTTCCTCACTGGGCTATTTTTCCCTATGGAGCCCTTTGCCTTATAGCATCCTGCTTTTCCAACTAAGGTTGTATCTTAGCTAATAATAATAATGATAATAATAAAGGTAATAACTGCAATTAGAAGGGTACTCAGTAGAGGGCATACCTCCGCCACGGCAGCTTATTTCTTGTAACCAGATAGCCTTAGAGTTAATTCGGTTTACCTTTTGCTCGACCTTGACCTTTGACCTAGGACTTTCAAAATTGAATCACTTCCACGTCCCAAGAAAACAATTAATCCTTGAGAGTCTATGAGTAAAAGTGTGGCCAGAAAGTTGTTCACAGACAAACGAACAAACAGGGGGTGAAAACATAACCTCCTCCAAACTTTGTTGGCGGAGGTAAAAATGTATTAGCTCGAGAGTTATAGTACTTTTCTAGTAATATAAAAATATAATTTTTTCCTTGTCTTGTGATAGAATAATAATAATAATATGTTTCCTCAAGTTTTAGTAATTTTCCTGTAATCTGAAAATATGGTTTTACGTTATCTTGGGAAAGAATAATAATAATAATAATAATAATAATAATATATTAGCTTAAGTTTTAGTAATTTTCCATTAATCTAGAAATATATTTTTTCATTGTCTTGTGAAAGAATAATAATAATAATAATAATAATAATAATAATAATAATAATAATAATAATAATAATAATATATTAGCTTAAGTTCTAGTAATTTTCCAGCAATCTAAAAAGATTATTTTTTCGTTGTCTTGTGATAGAATAATGGTGATAATGATAATAATAATAATAATGATAATAGAAATATTGATTATAATAATAATAATAATTTATATTTGCTCAAGTTCTAGCAATTTTCCATCAATCTAAAAAGATAACTTTTCCTTATCTTGTGAAAGATAAAAATTATTCACCATGATATTCTTTCTCCATCATTATATGCTAATGGAAAGCTGGAAGAGTTCGTTGCGATACAGATTGGATCAAGATATTATTATCTTCCTCTGGAAAGCAGGTTGCCAATTCGTCCTTTTTTAGACCAGAAAAACTTATAATTTGGCCTATTCAAAAAATGGGTTGGCCTCTAGTAATATGAAAAAAAGGCGGCCTTTAAATATATATTTGGCCTTTTTCTACTAATGTTTTGGCCTTTTAAAGCTTTTTTGATTAGAAATTGCCTTTTCTCTTTTAGAAAAATGGCAACCCTGCTGGAAAAATCTTGTTACTAATTCTGCTAGCGGTTTTTGGGGCATATTATCATAAGGTATTTTTCCTCCTGCAGGGTCGTTGAACTTTGGTTTTTATCTTTCTGTTGTCCGTGCTTGGGACTGACTTGAGAATGAATTTTCATTGTCGTTATTTATTATTATTATTATTATTATTATTATTATTATTATTATTATTATTATTTATTATTTATATAACTATTATTATTATCATTATTATTATTGTCATTATTATTACTATTATTATTATTGATATTATTTCTCTCATTATCATTATTCCTATTATTATTATTATTATTATTAATTACCTCGATATTATTATTATTATTATTATTTATATTATTATAATTATTATCATTATTATTATTTTTATTGTAATTATTATTATTATTATTATTTTGCTTTTTGTTATTATTATTATT
>NC_090737.1:138181954-138184454 GCF_036898095.1 Palaemon carinicauda
CTCTCTCTCTCTCTCTCTCTCTCTCTCTCAATGCAAGTGTTATTAAGTTATCATAAGGGATTAAATAAAACCGGTGTTGGCCTCTGGACTCATGCAAGCCAACAGAGACCTTGTTACCGTTTTCATATTTAAAATTTCCATTCAACATGTATGTTTGAAATTATTTCAGTTGTTTGAAATATCCATTCACACGTTTAAGATAATTTTAATTGGTATTTGAAATTACCATTCAAACAATATGTTTGAAATCCTTTCAATTGCCTATTGAAGTGTCCGTTCAACATATTTTTTGAAATATATGCATTTGTGTTTGAAATTTCCATTCAAACTGTATATTTGAAATAATTTCAATTGCCCATTGAAGTGGCCATTTAACATATTTTTTTTTAATATTTTCAAATATCGTTTGAAGTGTTCATTCAAACTATATGTTTGAAGTTTGAAATATTTTCAAATGTCGTTTGAAATGTCCATTCAAACTATGTGTCCGAAGTATGAAATATTTTCAAATGTAGTTTGAAATGTTCATTCAAACTATATTCAAACTACCACTGTTAATTTTCTTAATATTTTCAAATGTCTTTTGAAATATCTATTCACCATATCTATTTGAAATCATTTCAATTACCACTGTTAATTTTCTTAATATTAATTACAAACCCAATTACAGAAAAACCCTATACATTACACAAATTGGGTTGCACGGATGAAAATGAAAAGAAACAAACACAACACACTTTGAGTGATGTCGACCAATCAGTGACAAGAAAACCAAATGTCGACCAATCAGTGAAGAGAAAACCAGATGTCGACCAATCAGTGACCAGAAAACCAGATGTCGACCAATCAGTGAAGAGAAAACCAGATGTCGACCAATCAGTGAAGAGAAAACCAGATGTCGACCAATCAGTGAAGAGAAAACCAGATGTCGACCAATCAGTGAAGAGAAAACCAGATGTCGACCAATCAGTGAAGAGAAAACCAGATGTCGACCAATCAGTGAAGAGAAAACCAGATGTCGACCAATCAGTGAAGAGAAAACTAGATGTCGACCAATCAGTGAAGAGAAAACCAGATGTCGACCAATCAGTGAAGAGAAAAACGAAATCTCTGTGAAGGTGATGTATCGTTGAACCCAGTGACGTCATCTGGCACTGTTCTTAGCTCGAAGCAAGCAGCCACTTGCTCCTCCTCCTAGGGACAGCTTCTTCGGCCTCTGGGGGTTGTTTAAGGGCATCGATATGGGCGGCCGTATGCCCCGGAAGAACTTGGTGCTGACGGGCGTCGGCATATATGTCCTGCTGGCGCTGACGACTGACATTTTTGAGAACTACGAGCCTAAAAGAGATGTCTTCAAGTTGGAGAAGCTGGTGAGTAACTGATTTTTTGTTTTTTAATGTTTTCTTCCTTTTTATGTTTTCTTCCTTTTTTATTTTGTCTGTGCAAATTTTTTTTCAGGGTATTAATATTTCTTTTAAATGATGTGCATTTTCATATATTACTCTCCATTATTGTTTTTTTTTTTTTTTTTTTTTTTTTTTTTTTTTTTTTTTTTTTTTTTTTTTTTTTTTTTTTTACCTCCGCCAAGGAAGTTAGGAGGAAGTTAGGTTTTCGCTCATGTTTGTCTGTCTGTTTGTGAACAACTTCCTGACCACAATTTTTGCTTTTTTTTAATGTTTTTCTTCCTTTTTGAGGTGTCTGGGCAAATTTCTTTTCAGGTTATAATATGTTTTTTTTTTTTTAAAGTATTGTGCATTTTTATATTTTACCACCTATTGTTGTTGTAATTTCTTGTGACGAGCCGAGAGAAGGTTGTGACTCAAAGACAGGATGAAAGCAACTGAGTGAGTTTATTACTTGTTGTTGAAGATTTCCTGGCCCTTTTGGCCAGACACGGGATTTTGCTTGGCCCTTTTGGCCAGACACGGGATTTTGCTTGGCCCTTTTGGCCAGACACGGGATTTTGCTTGGCCCTTTTGGCCAGACACGGGATTTTGCTTGGCCCTTTTGGCCAGACACGGGATTTTGCCTGGCCCTTTTGGCCAGACACGGGATTTTGCCTGGCCCTTTTGGCCAGACACGGGATTTTGCCTGGCCCTTTTGGCCAGACACGGGCTCTTGCAATCTTGCAGCCCATAGGTGTTTTGGTAGGATAAATTGGGATAGGTAGTTGGGATGGGGGATATTCTGAAACATTTATTTTAGGATATTGGGATAGGTTTTGAGAAAGAAGTAATTGACTGTGGGAAGGGGATGCCTTCCCATGAGCCCACTGGCTCCAGTCTTAGTTAGAGAAAAAGAATTATAGTAGTAAGTCACAATAAGTAGGAGAGCTCGGGAAGGAGTTGAAAAGTTTTAGTTGGAGATGTTGATATAGGTGAAGTAGAGAACTTCATAGTGGTTTAAGCTTAAGTTGTGAGATGGAGGGATTATTACGGTTTATTACAGAACACTCTCCTTTATATACAAAAACTCAATGCAACAGGAAATTTCCTGTTCA
>NC_090737.1:138189454-138201954 GCF_036898095.1 Palaemon carinicauda
AAGTTCAAAGTTGTAGCAAATGCTTTTTTGTTGACCAGGCGGACATGAATCTTTTTATAGTTTATATATGACTTATTTGTTTTTGACGTTGTTAATAGTTTATATAGGACATATCTGTTTTGACGTTGTTGCCTTTTTTAGAATGATTTATTGTTAATTTGTTCTCTTCATTTATTTATTTCCTTAATTCCTTTCCTCACTGGGCTATTTTTCCCTATTGGGGCCCCTGGGCTTATAGCATCTTGCTTTTCTAACTAGGGTTGTAGCTTGGATAGTAATAATAATAATAATAATAATTTGCTTGTAGCTACTGTTCTTGGGTTTGGTTTGGAGCTAAAGACAGGTGCTATTAGAATAATTGATTGTTAATTTGTTCTCTTCATTTATTTATTTCCATAATTCCTTTCCTCACTGGGCTATTTTTCCCTATTGGGGCCCCTGGGCTTATAGCATCTTGCTTTTCTAACTAGGGTTGTAGCTTGGATAGTAATAATAATAATAATTTGCTTGTAGCTACTGTTCTTGGGTTTGGTTGGGAGCTAAAGGCAGGTGCTGTTAGAATGATTGATTGTTAATTTGTTCTCTTCATTTATTTATTTCCTTTCCTCACTGTGCTATTTTTCTCTGTTGGAGCCCCTGGGCTTATAGCATTTTGCTTTTCTAACTAGGGTTGTAGCTTGGATAGTAATGATAATAATAATAATAATTTGCTTGTAGCTACTGTTCTTGGGTTTGGTTTGGAGCTAAAGGCAGGTGCTATTAGTTCAACGGCAGTGAGGTGTGGTCTGTGACGGCGCCGAGTAAGGCTGTGAACTCAAAGGCAGGTTGGAAACGACTGAGTTATATTATTGTAGAACATTCTCCTTATATACAAAACCTCAAGGCAACAGGACATAACAAGTTCACAAGACAGACAATATTACAGAGGAAAAACCAGACATGAATTTTCATGTTCGTTTTAGTGCGAGGGAAGAGCGAAGATATAAGCATAATATATACAAAAGGAATTATGTACAATTGTGTGAAACACGGTTGGTACAGGTCCATCCAAATTCCTGCAGTCTTTTCTGGATGTGGAGGTTGCATTTTTTCTGGCCCACCAACACACCCTTCCAGAGACGAGGGCCTAAATATCTGGAAGAAATATTTGACCCATGAAAAAAGTTGCATAACTTCTGCTATTAAAGAATGAAAATCCAATCCAAATTCTGGATGGGGAGGTTGCATTTTTCTGGCCCACCAACACACCCTTCCAGAGGGCCTTAATGTCTGGAAGAAATATTTGACCCATGAAAAAAAGTTGCATAACTTCTGCTATTAAAGAATGAAAATCCAGCTGGGTAATCTTGCCCCCAAGCATTCTCTTAAACCAAATAGAGGCAAAAGCACTTGAAGCGTTTGGACCCAAAGCTCAACTTGAGAATCTAAAAATGGACGTCGACATTCTTACGTACTCTTTAAGATAAATGTTTTGGAAGACTTAAGACACCTTGAAGTCTTAGATGCTTTGAAATGTAGCTGATGAGTTGCTCTAGTAGTTTGAAAGTTAGCTAAGAAATTTTGATCTTGAAATAAATGATATGGAAGACTTGAGAAACTATTTTTCCCAATTGGAGCCCTTGGGCTTGTTGAATCCTGCTTTTCCAAGTAGGGTTGTAGCTTAGCTTGCTATAATAATAATAATAATAATAATAATAATAATAATAATAATAATAATAATAATAGTTTCCTTTCCTCACTGGGCTATTCTTCCCTGTTGGAGCCCTTGGGCTAATAACATCGTAATTTTCCAATAAGAATTGTAGCTTAGCTAGCAATGATAATAATAATATACGCATGCCCTACACTATTTTAAACTCTCACACAAGAAAATATGCCCCGATTTTCAACTGTGCACGCAAGCACTTGTAACTTCACACACGCATACATTATGCGGTACTTAGTCGGTACACCGCACGGACTCAAAAACCCATTACCTCCAATTCAGTACCTCAAACATACAAGGTACTAGGTACTGCCACACCCAATGCGCACTCGAAGTCTCGAATGATGGCTGAGTACAGACGTGAATGAGTTAACTTTTGCGGTTTTGGACTTTTTTTTTTTTTTTTTTTTTTTTGAGTAAAGTTGTGGTTCCATTAGGATGCCAGTAGTTGATTTATAATTGCTTGCGTTGGGTCCATTCCTCTTTTGGAAGTTCCATTTTGTTGTTAGGTGTGAAAACTCGAAGCGAGTTGCTTCGTTAATAGATGTAAGTAATGCTGTTAGGAGTTCATTCTAATAGTCAGGGCTTCTCCATCGCGAGGCTCAATACTACACAGTATTCTAGAGGTTTTATTCCAATAATCAGGTCCTTTTCTCCATCATGAGACTCAATACTACACAGTGTTCTAGAAGTTTTATTCCAGCTGTGACCAAGTTGTGGAATGATCTTCCTAATCGGGTTGTTGAATCGGTGGAACTTCAAATATTCAAACTCGCAGCAATTTTTTTTTATGTTGAACAGGCTGACATAAGTCTTTTTATAGTTTATATATGAAAGATCTGTTTTAATGTTGTTAATGTTATTGTAATATTTTATTTTATTTTTTTTATTACTTCTTATATCATTTATTTATTTCTTTATTTCATTTACTCACGGGGCTATTTTTCCCTGTTGGAGCCCTTGGGTTTATAGCTTTTTGCTTTTCCCACTAGGGTTGTAGCTTAGCTAGTAATAATGATAATAACTTATTCTTGATCTCGTTTACCGTGTTACTGTCTATTCCATGTATTTGCTATTTTGTATATAAAGAAATTGCCATATTGAATGGAGAGAGAGAGAGAGAGAGAGAGAGAGAGAGAGAGAGAGAGAGAGAGAGAGAGAGAGAGAGAGAGAGAGAGAGAGGGGGTTTAATATATTAGGAGAATCTTTAAGAAGGAATGGGGTCAATTCTTCCATTACCAGAGAGAGAGAGAGAGAGAGAGAGAGAGAGAGAGAGAGAGAGAGAGAGAGAGAAGGCTTAATATATTAGGAGAATCTTTAAGTAGGAATTGGGTCAATTCTTCTATTACTATACAGAGAGAGAGAGAGAGAGAGAGAGAGAGAGAGAGAGAGAGAGAGAGAGAGAGAGAGAGAGATGCTGGAGTACAAACGGTTGGTACCTTGGCCATCTTCAAGAGAAGGGGGGTGGGGAAGAGGTAGATGCTAGATTACGAACGGCTGGTACCTTAGCCATCTTCAGGTAAGAGAGATTTCGCAATATCCGTTTGACTGATGACTGTAAACCATCCTGCCACTTGCTTGACCTCCAGTGCATAGACCTGCAACACATATAAGCCTTCCTCCCACCTGCATGACCTGCAGTACTTAGACCTGCTAGTTGTAGAAGAACTCGTTGCCTCTGTTTATATTTTCCCCAACCTGTTGTTGACATAATTATCAGTTTGGTTGAGATAAATCACCATTTAGAATCGCAAGTCATTAGCTTTGAGGGATTTCTAGAACCTGACCCAACTAGCCAGAGAGAGAAGTGTTGGGTTTTGGGGGGGAACTGACCGCGAACGGTTAAGACAAGGAAATGCCTGTTCCAGAGGCTTGACCTGTTCCACAAGATGGCGCTGAAGGGGCTTGTAATAACGGTGGTTTTGTGTGTGCTGTCCTTCACTATTTTGTGTTTATTATTTTGCACTATTTTGTGTTTATTGTCCTTCACTATTTTGTGTATATTGTCCCTCACTATTTTGTGTTTATTATCCTTCACTATTTTGTGTATATTGGCCTTAACTATTTTGTGTTTATAGCCCTCACTATTTTTTGTTTGTTATTCTTCACTGTTTTTTGTTTATAAGCCATCACTATATTGTGTTTATTATCCTTCACTATTTTGTGTATATTATCGTTCTCTATGTTTTGTTTACTATCCTTCACTATTTTTTGTTTGTTATTTTTCACTATTTTGTGTATATTATCCTTCACTATTTTGTGAATATTATCCTTCGCTATTTTGTGTTTATTAGCCCTCACTATTTTGTGTTGGTTATTCTTCACTATTTTGTGTTTATTATCCTTCAACATTCGCTGCAAGTTTTGGGTCAATGATTCATTGATTACTTCAAGGGCTGCTTTTCTGATCCTATACTGCAGGGGAACTCTACTCTCTACAGGACCTTTCCATCTATTTTATTGTATACATTCAGTGGCATCCAGTATTTCACATCTTATATTACTCGTTTATTGTCAATTTCACTTTATGGAAGCACTTAGAGAACAAGAAAGTCTTCAGTTTCTTCTATAAATCCTATAATGTCTTCAGTCTTTCGGGTGTCTTGTGGTAGCTTATTGTATAGTCTTGGGGGATATTTGAAAGCTCTAGAACCTACTGTATTATTATTATTATTATTATTATTATTATTATTATTATTATTATTATTGTTAAAGTTTTATAGTTTATATAGGAAATATTTGTTTTAATGTTGTTACTATTCTTAAAATATTTTATTTTTCTTCTTTTCCTTTCCTCACTGGGCTATTTTCCCTTTTGGAGCCCCTGGGCTTATAGCATCCTGCTTTTCCAACTAGGGTTGTAGCTTAGCATGTTGGAGCCCCTGGGCTTATAGCATCCTGCTTTTCCAACTAGGGTTGTTGCTTAGCATTTAATAATAACAATTATAATAATAATAATAATACTTGCTAAGCTACAATCCTAGTTGGAAAAGCAGGATGCTATAAGCCCATTGGCTCCGACAGGGAAAATAGCCCAGTGAGGAAAGGAAATAAGGAAAAATATTTTAACAAGAGTAATATTAAAATAAGTATCTCCTATATAAACTATAAAAAACTTTTAACCAAACAAGAGGAAGAGAAATAAGAGAGAATAGTGTGCCCGAGTGTACCCTCAAGCAAGAGACATATATCTTGGTCCCAATAATTTGAAACCATCTGTAACTGTTCTTGTGTCGACACGATTTGTTGGCTGCACAATATGTAGCAATTCTCTTAGATATTTTAGACGTCCGATTCTGATAACTTGATTAGATATTGGACATATTTTAAACTTAATTCTTTCTTTGATAGGTAGTCATTGTAGTTTAGTTAGTATAGGAGTGATCCAACTATTCTTGTGTCATTATCATTTTGATGGTGATTATTATTTCTAGCATATAGTGATAGTAATATTGATGATAATGATAGCTTATGCATGGAAAGATATTAGTAGTTTATTATTATTATTATTATTATTATTATTATATAGTGATACTAGTGATAATAGCATATTCATGACAACATAATTATCATAATTATTGTTAATATTATTATTATTATTATTATTATTATTATTATCATCATCATCATCATCATTATTTAGGCATAGTAATATTGATGATAATAATATATTCATAGCAAGATATTTTTATTATTATTATTAGTAGTAGTAGTAGTATAGTATTTAGTATTATTATTATTATATTATTATTTTTGTTATTAGTATCATTTTTATTGTTGTTATTATTATTATTATTATTATTATTATTATTATTATTATATAGTGATACTAATATTAATGATAATAGCATATTCATGAAAAGATATAATTATTACTATCATTATTATTATTATTATTATTATTGATATTATCATTATTATTATTATCATTATCATATAGTGATACTAATATTGATAATAATGATAGAGCATATTCATGGAAAGACATAAATAGTAAAATAATAACAATAACATATCCACGTTATTAATAATAACAAAAATGAAAATAACATATATACGTCAGCTCTCTCGTAATGCAAGAGAGAGGAAGTAATCAGAACGCTTATGTGTTTTGCAAGTCATGGAACTCTTAGCCCATCATATGTGCATTCCCCCGGGGGGGGTAGTAGAGGGGGGAAACCCCCCCCCCCCCTTACTCATGACACGGGGTCACTGACCTGGGATTCATGCCGGCGCTTCAAGTTTTTTTTTTTTTTTTTTTTTTTTTTTCTTCTTCTTCTTCTTCTTCTTTTTCTTCTTGGTTCACGCCGGTGTTCCATATTAATTCCTTTTCTTTTTTCTTTTTTCTTTTATCTTTCCGCAATTTCTAAATGTATACAGTAGACCTGTTTATGATCCTTTTTTAAGATGTATGTACTTTCATTTTTTTTTCTTTTCTTTTTTTTTTTTCACGCCGGTGGTCCAAATTTTTTTTTACCATTTCTTTTGTATTCTTTTTTTTTATTCTTTTTGTAATTTCTAACTGTGTACAGTAAGATTTGTTTATGGGCCTTTTTTAAGATATCTGTACTTTTAATTTTTTTTTTTTTTTTTTTGACGCCGATGCTCCAAATTTTTTCCTTTTTTTTATTTACCATTTTTATTTTTTATTTTGCAATTTCTAACTATGTACAGTAAGACTTGTTTATGGGCCTTTTTCAAGATATCTGTATTATTATTATTATTATTATTATTATTATTATTATTATTATTATTATTCACGCCGGCGCTCCAAATATATAACCTTTTCTTTCTTTTTCTGTTTATATTCTTTTTGTAATTTCTAACTGTATACAGTAAGATTTGTTTATGGGCCTTTTTTGAGATATCTATACTTTAATTATATTTTTCTTATTCACGTCGGTGTTACAATTGTTTTTAATTTTATTTCCTTTTTCTTTGTCTTTTTTCTTTTTGTAATTTCTAACTATGTACAGTAAGACTTGTTTATGATCTTTTTTAAGATATCTGTACTTTTAGTTTTTTTTTTTTTAATATTATTGTTTTTCGGTTTAATTATATATGTTTGAATAGATGCTGGTCAGAATTTACTTTATTATTCTTTAGATATTTTGGGATTTAGATTATATTAGATTATGCCTTAGTATATAAATTAGTAAGATATCTTTTTGTGCAGATAATTCACTCATTGTTTGAAATATAATGTATGGACACTGTCTTTCACTGTATTGTGGTATGTGTTTCCCAACTGGGGTTGTAGCTTAGGTAGTAATAATAATAATATCCTACCGTGACTTTGTGCTATAAAAGAATTGTCTTGTCAGCATTCTTTATTTAGAGCCATTGCTTCTTGTATTTTATTTATTTCCTTATTTTCCTCACTGGGCTATTTTCCCTGTTGGAGCCCTTGGGTTTATAGCATCCTGCTTTTCCAACTAGGATTGTAGCTTAGCTAGTAGTAACAATATCCGGTCTATGTATCGTAACTTTGTGCTGTTAAAGAATTGTCTTGTCAGCATTTTATATTTAGATTAATTGCTTCTCTTGTAGTTTATTTATTTCCTTATTTTCCTCACTGGGCTATTTTTCCCTGTTGGAGCACTTGGGTTTATAGCATCCTGCTTTCCCAACTAGAATTGTAGTTTAGCTAGTAGTAACAATACCCGGTCTATGTATCGTAACTTTGTGCTTTAAAAGAATTGTCTTGTCAGCATTCTATATTTAGAGCCATTGCTTCCCTTGTAGTTTATTTATTTCCTTGTCTATTTTCCTCACTGGGATATTTTCCCTTGTTGGGGCCCTTGGGTTTATAGCATTCTGCTTTTTTAACTAGAATTGTAGCTTAGCTAGTAATAATAATAATAATATTCGCTCTATCTATCATAATTTTGTGCTGTAAAAGAATTGTCTTGTCAGCATTCTATATTTAGAATCTCTGCTTCTCTTGTAGTTTATTTATTTCCTTATTTTCCTCACTGGGATATTTTCCCTTGTTGGAGCCCCTGGGTTTAAGGAATCCTGCTTTTCCAACTTTGTGCTGTAAAAGAATTGTCTTGTCAGCATTCTATATTTAGATTCCATTGTAACGTTATCTTGAACCGAACTACTTTCTGCATTGAACTTCGCTGCCCTCAATTCCTTCATACTGATTACAGCTTCTATGACCCCCAAGACCTCTTGAATATTTCAGGAAGACGTAACTCTGCATTGCCCTTCAACCCGAGTCTTTGTTGTTTTCGAGAAAATCGAAGATTTTGCGAAGCGTATGTTCTCGTATTCACCCCTATTGTCGTTTGTGTGTTGATTTGTTTGTTTGTGAACAACTTTACACAAAAACTATTTTATTGATTTTGAACAAACTTGGTAGTCATGTTGGGTATGAGCCAAAGATGTATCTGTGACATTTTGGATAAAGTACATCAAAGTTCAAAACTTTTTTAGTTCGCTGTTGCACTTTGAAAATAATCGCAGTTATTTTTTTTTTTTCATTTTTTTTTGTGAGCAACTTTATACAAAAACTAATGTAACAATTTTGACCAAATTTGGTCGTCATGTTGGTTATAAGCCAAGGAGTATGCAGCCGTACTTTGAAAATAATCGCAGTATTTTTTTTTTTTTTTTTTTTTTTTGGTGAGGGACTTTACACAAAAACTATTGTAGGGATTTTGACCAAACTTGGTTGTCATGTTGGTTATGAGCCAAAGATGTATCTGTAACATTATGGATAAAGTACATCAAAGTACAAAAAATGTTTTAGTATGCAGCCGTACTTTGAAAATAATCGGAGTTATTTTTTTTTTCTTTTTTTTTCTTTTGTGAGCAACTTTAAACAAAAACTACTGTAACGATTTTTGGTAGTCGTTTTTGGTAGGACCCAATGTTGAATCTGTAACATCTTGGATAAAGTACATCAAAGTGCAAATTTTTTTTAGTATGCAGCCGTGCTTAAGAAATAATTGCAGTAATTTTTTTTTTCTTTTTGTGAGCAACTTTACACAAAAACTACTGTACCGATTTAGACCAAACTTTGTAGGCATGTTGGGTATAATCCAAAGATGTATCTGTAACATTTTGGATAAAGTACATCAAAGTACAAGTACGCAGCAGTACTTTGAAAATAATCGCAGTTAATTTTTTCGTGAGCATTTTTACACAAAAACTACTTTACCGATTTGACTAAACTTGGTTGTAATGTTGGTTATGAGCCAAAGATAAATCTGTAACATTTTGGATAACATAAATCATAAGAATTATCCTTCGGCTAATAGTGTTTCATATAAACCTGTTTTTTTATTGAGAAAAGAGCTGACAAGATACCAAGATAGAATGTTTATATATAAAAAAAATGGAGAAGAATAATTGCTATCTGGTCCAGTGGAAGTATGTCTCGGGTAGATTCTTTTAAGCTAAAAACTAGTTTTATTAAATCAAATCTCGCTCGACAGCACAAAGACATTTTAGGTTCGAACTAGAGCAGGGTTGCCACGTTTTCTAAATGAGATAAAGGCCAACTTCAAATCAACTACAGCTTGAAAATGCCAACCCATTATTATTATTATTATTATTATTATTATTATTATTATTATTATTATTATTATTAGCCAAACTACAACCCTAGTTGGAAAAAGCAAGATGCTATAAGCCCAAGGGCTCCAACAGGGAAAAATAGCCCAGTGAGGAAAGGAAATAAGGAAATAAATAAATGATGAGAATAAATTAACAATAAATCATTCTAAAAACAGTAACAAAGTCAAAACAGATATGTCCTATATAGACTATTAATAACGTCAAAAACAGATATGTCATATATAAACTATAAAAAGACTCATGTCAGCCTGGTCAACACAAAAACATTTGCTGCAACTTTGAACTTTTGAAGTTCTACTGGTTCAACTACCCGATTAGGAAGATCATTCCACAACTTGGTAACAGCTGGAATAAAACTTCTAGAATACTGTGTAGTATTGAGCCTCATGATGGAGAAGGCCTGGCTATTAGAATTAACTGCCTGCCTAGTATTACGAACAGGATAGAATTGTCCAGGGAGATCTGAATGTAAAAGGCCAAAAATATAGCATTCAATGCCAAATATTTATCATGATGCTACTAAAAGCCAACTAATTTCAAAAGCGCCAAATTTCAGGCTTTTGGCCTGAAAAAGTCCAACCTGGCAACCCTGTACTAGCGTTCTTCAAAAACTAGCCCCATTAACTAATCTCGCCCGATAGCGCCAAAAGGCAATTTGGGTACAAACTATACTCATTTTTTTTTAATGAGGCAGATTTGCACCGACTCGCAGCGGTGCCCTTTTAGTTTGGAAAAGTTTCCTGCTATCTGATTGGCTAGAATTATCTTGTCCAACCAATCAGCAATCGGGAAACTTTTCCGAGTTAAAAGGGCACCCCTGCGAGTCGGTGCAAACCTGCCTCACTAAAAAGAATTGACTATAGTTAAAAAAGGGTTTTATGTCCACCTTTTGAAGCAATAAAAAACATCATTACGAAAGCGAAAAATCTTGCCCATTGCGTGATGTGAAATGGAGGTACTGCTCCAAAAAAGCTTCTTTTTAGTTTCATTCCTTTTAAATGACTTTTAAGGCTCATCACCTACTTCTTGAATTCTTGTAGAGGCGCTCTCTCTCTCTCTCTCTCTCTCTCTCTCTCTCTCTCTCTCTCTCTCTGCGGAAGAATTAAAAAGTCTTTGAGACATCCAAAATCCTTGTACAACATAAATTCTCTCTCTCTCTCTCTCTCTCTCTCTCCTCTCTCTCTCTCTCTCTCTCTCTCTCTCTCTCTCTCTCTCTAAGAGCAAGTGGAGTCTCTGTGGATTGATTAAAAAGTCTTTGAGACATCCAAAATCTTTGTACCACATAAATATTCTCTCTCTCTCTCTCTCTCCCTCTCTCTCTCTCTCTCTCTCTCTCTCTCTCTCTCTCTCTCTCTCTCTCTCTCACAAAGGCGTAATAAAGACACGAAGGCTTTTTTGCCATGGCAGTCGGAGAAAAAATTCAACTAGAAGCAGAATCTCTACTTTGCTTTGGTCATAAGAGTAAACTCAACTTGCGATATACCATATTACTCTGGTTCAGGTATCACAAAATACAGTAGCATAGTTACCTGAAGTACAGATGGTTTCATTAATTCCGGTACACTTCATTGGATGCTAAGGAGACGACAGTGTACCTGAATTAATGAAGCCAAGTGTACGGGGCATTGTAGATATTAGTATATATTAGTGTTGGTGCTTCACCCATAATCGATTTTTAAAGTTTGTAGGTCAGAGGTCAGGTCGCTGCAGGAATAGGTATATTTTTGCTCTCTCTCTCTCTCTCTCTCTCTCTCTCTCTCTCTCTCTCTCTCTCTCTCTCTCTCTCTCTCTCTCGTAACTTGAGGGTACACTCATTTCTCTTCATCTTGTTTTTTAAGTTTTCTATAGGTTATATATGAAAGATATAATTCAATGTTGTTACTGTTCCTAGAATATTTCTTTATTGTTTTTTTACTTCTCATTCTAGTTAATTTATTTCCTTGTTTCCTTTCTTCCCTGGTCTATTTTTCCCTATTGGAGCCCTTGGGCTCATAGCATTCTGCATTTCCAATTAGGGTTGTAGCATAGCTGCTACTACTACTACTACTACTACTACTACTACTACTACTACTACTACTACTACTACTACTACTACTACTACTAATAATAATAATAATAATAATAATAATAATAATAATAATTGCTTTTCAACCCTCTTAACGACTTGACAACGAAAATAATGGGACAAATCGAGAGAGAGAGAGAGAGAGAGAGAGAGAGAGAGAGAGAGAGAGCGAGCAATGTATACGACAATTTCATTCACATCAAACTCGTGTTAAGACGTCAATTAAGATTCTCAGGGCGTCATTCTTCGAATGCTTGTGCAATCACTGAGTGTCAATGAAAGCACTTCATCGCAATAAAAAGTCTGTCTTTATTATTATTATTATTATTATTATTATTATTATTATTATTATTATTATTATTAAATGCTAAGCTACAACCCTAATTGGAAAAGCAGGATGCTATAAGCCCAGGGGGCCCAACAGGGAAAATAGCCCAGTGAAGAAAGGAAATAAAGAAAAAGAAAATATTTTAAGTATAGTAACAGCATTAAAATAAATATTTCCTATAAAAACAAAACAAGAGGAAGAGAAACTAGATAGAAGTGTGCACGAGTGTACCCTCAAGCAAGAGAACTCCAACCCAAGACAGTGGAAGACCATGGTACAAAGGTTATGGCACTACCCAAGACTATAGAACAATGGTTTGATTTTGGAGTGTCCTTCTCCTAGAAGAGTTGCTTACCATAGCTGAAGAGTCTCTTCTACCCTTGCCAAGAGGAAAGTAGCCACTGAAATTAGAGTGCAGTAGTTAACCCCTTGGGTGAAGAAGAACTGTTTATATATGACAGATCTATTATAACGTTGTTACTGATGCGAAAGGACATTGTAAATCTGATGTTCATGGAAAAAGCAGTAATGAAAGATCATCAGTTAGAATGATCAATAATAATAATAATAATAATAATATCCAAAACAAATCAAGGTACTTCTTTCGAATGTTTTCTCTTACCTTAAAGAACTTAGTAGTATAGAGGTGGGAAACTTATATGGCAAAGTAACTTAATAACAATAATATAATGAAGATTTTATTTTTTAATGTTTAACTACTGCACAAGTTCAGTGGCTACTACCCTCATGGTAAGGGTAGGAGAGACTCTTTAGCTATGGTAAGCAGCTCTTCTAGGAGAAGGACACTCCAAAAT
>NC_090737.1:138214454-138221954 GCF_036898095.1 Palaemon carinicauda
AGAAGTTGAGTCTTCTCGAGGGCCAGTTTCCCACAAGACGGCAGGACCCAGTTCATACTAATGTTAGCATTCGTGTTCTCGACCGTAGTATGATGGACCCCTTGAAGGAATGTCGTCAAACCTGTCAGCGGAAATGTACCCAAAGTTAAACCCATTCAAGTGGAGAACTCTTTTATGACCTGATGGAAAGGCAAGCTTCGCAAAAGCCGGTTTTCTTGGGCAGTTTTAGAGTTGAGGTTTTTCGGCTCTTGTTACTGGCTTTTGATAGGGACTGGTTTCCCTTGCATTCAATCAGGAAGTACTGCTTATTTCAGAGGCAGATCAGGAACTTCTGTCTTTCTTAGAAGCAGATCAGGAAGTGTTGGTTTTCTTAGAAGCGGGTCAGGAAGCTCTGTCTTCTTAGAAGCAGGTCAGGAAGTTCTGTCTTTCTTAGAAGCAAGTCAGGAAGTTCTGTCTTTCTTAGAACCAGGTCAGGAAGTTCTAGCTTTCTTAGAAGCAGGTCAGGAAGCTCTGGCTTTCTTAGAAGCAGGTCAGGAAGTTCTGTCTTTCTCAGAGACAGATCAGTAAGTTCTGTCTTTCTTAGAAGCAGGTCAGGAAGTTCTGTCTTTCTTAGAAGCAGGTCAGGAAGCTCTGTCTTTCTTAGAAGCAGGTCAGGAAGTTCTGTCTTTCTAAAAAGCAGATCAGGAAGTTCTGCCTTTCTTAGAAGCAGAATCAGTTCTTTTTAGCACATCTGCTACACAGCAGAATTAGTTTTTAGTACATCTGCTACACAGCAGAATCAGTTCATTATAACACTGCTACACAGCAGAATTGGTTCTGTTTAAGAACGCCTGCCACACAGCAGAATTAATTTTTAGTACATCTGCTACACAGCAGAGTTAGTTTTTTAGTACATCTGCTACACAGCAGAAATCAGTTCTGTTTTGGCGCATCTGCTACACAACAGAATCAGTTCTGTCCTTAGCGCATCTGCTACACAGCAGAATCAGTTCTTTTTAACACTGCTACACAGCAGAATTGGTTCTGTTTTAGCACTTCTGCTACACAACAGAATCAATTATGTTTTAACACTGCTACACAACGGAATCAGTTCTGTTTTAGCGCATCTGCTATACAGCAGAGTTATTTTTTTTTTTAGTACATCTGCTACACAACAAAATCAGTTCTTTTTAACACTGCTACACAGCAGAATTGGTTCTGTTTTAGCACATCTGCTACACATCAGAATCAGTTCTTTTCAGCACTGCTACCCAACAAAATCATTTTATAAACCCTCTTTTAACACATCTGCATATCTCCATATATTAAACATCGGATGATGCAATGGTTCAGAGATCATTCCGTACAGGTCCCGTACAAGATTCTCTTCCTACAATCTTGCATATGAAATGAAGAATGGCATTGTAATCCTTGTGTGAACTGCATAGGAAAAGAGGCGACTTGCCTTAAACATTAATCAGATGTATTAATGAGGGGCAGTGAACCATTCTTATCGTAAAGGTCTCTCTCTCTCTCTCTCTCTCTCTCTCTCTCTCTCTCTCTCTCTCTAATGGTAACTATAATTACAGTATCTGTATACAGTACATTGTCTTTTCGAGATTTATATATATTTATAGACTATGTATATATAGTATATATATATATATGTATGTATGTATGTATTTATGTAAGTATTATTAGCTAAGCTACAACCCTAATTATAAAAGCAAGATACTATAAGCCCACGGGCTCCAATAGGGAAAAATAACTCAGTGAGGAAAGGAAATAAGGAAATAAACGATATGAGGAAAAAATAACAATAAAATATTTTAAAAACAGTAACAACGTCAAAACAAATTTGTCCATATATAAACTATAAAAAAAAACTTATGTCAGCCTGTTCAACATAAAAATCATTTGCTGCAAACTTTGAACTATTGAAGTTCTGCCGATTCAACTACCCGGTTAGGAAGATCATTCCACAACTTGGTCGCAGAGAGAGAGAGAGAGAGAGAGAAGAGAGAGAGTTCTACCGATTCAACTACCCGATTAGGAAGATCATTCCCACGACTTGGTGAGAGGAGAGAGAGAGAGAGAGAGGAATATTATAAATTTCATGAATTCTGAATTGGTAACACCAATCTTTAATATCTGCAGAGAGAGAGAGAGAGAGAGAGAGAGAGAGAGAGTATAAATTTCATGAATTCTGAATTGGTAACACCAATCTTTAATATCTGCAGAGAGAGAGAAAGAGAGAGAGAGAGAGAGAGAGAGAGAGAGAGAGAGAATATAAATTTCATGAAATCTGAATTAGTAACACCAATCTTTAATATCTGCAGAGAGAGAGAGAGAGAGAGAGAGAGAGAGATAGAGAGAATATTATAAATTTCATGAAATCTGAATTAGTAACACCAATCTTTAATATCTGCAGAGAGAGAGAGAGAGAGAGAGAGGAGAGAGAGAAATATTATAAATTTCATGAAATCTGAATTAGTAACACCAATCTTTAATATCTGCAGAGAGAGAGAGAGAGAGAGAGAGAGAGAGAGAGAAAGAAAGAAAGAGAGAGAGGAGAGAGGAGAGAGGAGAGAGAGAGAGAGAATATAAATTTCATGAAATCTGAATTGGTAACACCAATCTTTAATATCTACAGAGAGAGAGAGAGAGAGAGGAGAGAGAGAGAGAGAGAATATTATAAATTCATGAAATCTGAATTGGTAACACCAATCTTAATATCTGCAACAGATTTGATCAACAGATTATTTCTCATTTAAGTTTTAAACTCCCAAGTTAAATTATTCTCTTGTATAGGTTATTAATGATGTTTTTTTGTTACTATTCATTTTCAAATTGATAATTATATAAATGATGATAATTTTGATAATTATATGAGTTTTATCACTATAATTATTAAGGATAATGCTGGGCAGAAATGATTATATATATATATATATATATATATATCAGTACTTCTCCATCATCATCTCCCTACTTAAAGCTTCATATGCCTCAGCCATGTAGGCCTGTCTTCCAACTCTTCTAGTGCCTTGTGGAGCCCAGTTGAAAGTTTGGTGAACTAATCTCTCTTGGGAGTGGGAAAGAGCATTGCCCAAACCATCTCCATCTACCCTTCACCATGATCTCGTCTAATATATATTATATATATATATATTAAGAGAATCCAGACTTTAATGTATTGATATATATGGCTTATTTGAAATATGAAAGAAACACGTTTAAATGTGCAAAAATTTATCATATATATATATATATATATATAATTTAAACTCTTCCACACTACAAAAAATAAGATAAATAAATGCATAAGCAACAGGTACAGTTGTCTTCATTAATTCCGGTACACTGAGATCTCCATAACTCCCATGAAATGACCCGGAATTAATGAATCCAGCTCTACCAACAATGGCGATCTCAGACGGTGTGAAAGGAAGGATTTTTTTAAATTAGCAATTCTTAAGACGTCTCTCTACGTGGAGCCCTGCAGGCTCCAACCCCCCCCCCCCCCCAGCCTCAACCTTCGGCCATTTCACACCATCTCACAGGTCATGCCGCATTCCTATGTGCCCTTTCGCATTTACATTATCCTCTCCCACATATGGGTCATCCTCTCCGTTTACGCAGGGTAGCCAATTCAGCTTCTTCCTCGCTAGATCTAGCGCGTTTTTGGAATTCTTTGGCGCGATTTTTCCCATTTGGGGCATATGCGCAATTTTGAAACATTTTGACCAAATCCTACATGAAATATAGTACTTTTCATGCTGATAGTATATATTATGATGAACTGTTTGCCCTAAAGTCTTTCCAACTTGTCTATATTGTAACCATTTTCGCTTTATAATAAGCTCCCACGAAACATTCGAATGATTGAAGACATTAAGGCTTCCAAGAGGAAACTGAAGACTTAATAAGCTCCCTCGAAACATTCGAATGATTGAAGACATTAAGGCTTCCAAGAGGAAACTGAAGACTTAATAAGCTCCCTCGAAACATTCGAATGATTGAAGACATTAAGGCTTCCAAGAGGAAACTGAAGACTTAATAAGCTCCCTCGAAACATTCGAATGATTGAAGACATTAAGGCTTCCAAGAGGAAACTGAAGACTTAATAAGCTCCCTCGAAACATTCGAATGATTGAAGACATTAAGGCTTCCAAGAGGAAACTGAAGACTTAATAAGCTCCCTCGAAACATTCGAATGATTGAAGACATTAAGAGCTTCCAAGGAGGAAACTGAAGACTTAATAAGCTCCCTCGAACATTCGAATGATTGAAGACATTAAGGCTTTCAATGGGAAACTGAAGACTTTCTCATTTAAACAATCTTACAACAGTGACGATTTAACAGTAAATGAACAAATACGTGATCTGAAACGATAAATACTCTGAACGAACAAGGTAAACGACAGCGGAGGTCCTGTAGAGAGTGGGGTTCTCCCGCTGTATGGGACAGGAAAAGCTTTTTAGCGCGTCTTGGAAGTTCACAATCAGAATTGATAACCCTGGCACCTGTTTTCCTTTTTTTGGGGGTTATCCTAGGGCCAAAGGAAGCCCCGCCTCCTTCTACCCAAGGGCTTTAGATATCTGTAGACGTTTCTACCTGCCTGGTTATTCTTTTAGCTAAGCAAGAGCCTGTAATGTAATGTTTTACGGGTTTTGAATAATTTGGAGAAATTGTTTAGTTTTGTGAATGGTATAATTAAGGATTATAATTAATGGTGCTTTTTATTACTACTACTACTACTAATACTACTACTACTACTACTACTACTACTACTACTACTACTAGCTAAGCCTTAACCCTAGTTGACCCCAAGATTACCAACAAGGAAAAATAGCCAGTGAGGAAAAGGAATTATTATTATTATTATTATTATTATTATTATTATTAGCTAAGCCTCAACCCTAGTTTGACCCCAAAAGTACCAACAGGGAAAAAATAGCCCAGGTGAGGAAAGGAAATTATTATTATTATTATTATTATTATTATTATTACCTCCGCCAACGAAGTTGGAAGGAGGGTATGTTTTACCCCCTGTTTGTGTGATTGTTTTTGTGTGTGTGATTGTTTTTGTGTTTGTGAAGAATTTTAATCGGATAGTAGTGAAACTTGCAGGGATTAACTGTTATGTAAAAAGCTAAAAATGGTCAAATTCTGGAAGGTCAAGGTCAAGCAAAATGTCCAATTCCACGTAATCAGCCTTAAGTTTGGGCATCGTTGTCAAAGAAACTTCAAACTTGGTTCATATTTGAGTGTAGGAAAATCCACGCCAATTAATACATGTTAAGGTCAAAGGTCAAGGTCAAGGTTCGATTTGAACGCTTTAATGGTCTGGATTTACCTTCCACGCAAAGGCTGAGGTGGCCGATGTGGTAACGTCCTTGACAGGTGAACGTCAGACTGGGGTTCGAGTCCCGCTCAAACTCGTTAGTTCCTTTGGTCGCTGTAACCTCACCACCCTTTTGAGCTAAGGATTGGGCTGTGGGGATAGCCTATAGTTCTATCTGCTGAGTCATCAGCAGCCAATGCCTGGACCTCCTTGGTCCTGACTTGGGCACTGATCATATGTATATAGGTCAGTCTCTAGGGCATTGAACTGCTCGATAGGGCAAAGCCACTGTCCCTTGCCTCTGCCATTCATGAGCAGCCTTTAAACCTTTAACGGAGAATCCTTCAGAAGAGAGGATATTTAGGAAGTGTTTCCTTAATTCATGAAGGATCTGTGAAGGATAGATACGACTGAAGTCTGTCTCTCTTCTTCAATTGCATAAAAAATTGTCTTATTAAGAAAGTCTTTTTAGGTGTTCGGTGATCAATCTATTCTGAAGTAGTGTTTTAACTCTTTTTCATTTTCCCTTTTTTCGAGTTTGGTTCTCCTCTTTTGTTTTGACCTGTTGAAACTCATCGTAATTTGTTGGACAGGAACTTTGATTCTCATCTTAATTTGCTGGTGGAGAACTTTGATTCTCATCGTAATTTGTTTGTGATGAACTTTGATTCTCATCGTAATCTGTTGGACAGGAACTTTGATTCTCATCTTAATTTGTTGGTGGAGAACTTTGATTCTCATCGTAATTTGTTTGTGATGAACTTTGATTCTCATCGTAATCTGTTGGACAGGAACTTTGATTCTCATCGTAATTTGTTGGTGAGGAACTTTGATTCTCATCGTAATTTGTTGGTGAGGAACTTTGATTCTCATCGTAATTTGTTGGACAGGAACTTTGATTCTCATCGTAATTTGTTGGACAGAAACTTTGATTCTCATCGTAATTTGTTGGACAGAAACTTTGATTCTCATCGTAATTTGTTGGACAGAAACTTTGATTCTCATCGTAATTTGTTGGACAGAAACTTTGATTCTCATCGTAATTTGTTGGACAGAAACTTTGATTCTCATCGTAATTTGTTGGTGAGGAACTTTGATTCTCATCGTAATCTGTTGGACAGGAACTTTGATTCTCATCGTAATTTGTTGGACAGAAACTTTGATTCTCATCGTAATCTGTTGGACAGAAACTTTGATTCTCATCGTAATTTGCTGGACAGAACTTTGATTCTCATCGTAATTTGTTGGACAGAAACTTTGATTCTCATCGTAATTTGTTGGTGAGGAACTTTGATTCTCATCGTAATCTGTTGGACAGGAACTTTGATTCTCATCGTAATTTGTTGGTGAGGAACTTTGATTCTCATCGTAATCTGTTGGACAGGAACTTTGATTCTCATCGTAATTTGTTGGTGAGGAACTTTGATTCTCATCGTAATTTGTTGGTGAAGAACTTGCGGTCTATTAAAATTCTCCTTCCTGATCTAGATATTAATCTCTGGCACCGTCATTCGATTAGTACGTTATGTTCAGTGGCCACTTTCCTCTCGGTAAGGGTAGAAGAGACTCTTAACTGTTAACATCAGTATAGGCCTAACAGAAAGTCTCTCTTCTACCCTTACCTGCTTGTACTCTGTTGATTATTTCTGCGCCCCCCCCCCCATCACCATCCTCTGCAACTGTTGATCCTAAAAACTTGAGATTTTCAACACTTTTCAATTTCTCTCCCTGTAAACTAACTTCCACATTCTATCCATTTTTCAACCTCAAATACTCCGTCTTTTTCCTCCTTATCTTCAATCCTCTATATTCCATTTCTCTTCTCCACTCCTCCATTTTCTCTTCTACTACCTCTCGCCTGGTGCTACACAGTATAACATCATCCGCAAAAAAGCATACACCAAGAAGACTGATCTCTAATACCTTGTGTTACAGTTAGAGTTTCCCAGTAAATGTGGGACTACATCAGAGGTCTGCATTGAGCCCTTACCTATTTGATCTGGTCATGGATGTAGTAACACAAGGTATTAGAGATCAGTTCCTTGGTGTATGCTTTTTGCAGATGATGTTATACTGTGTAGCACCAGGCGAGAGGTAGTAGAAAAGAAACTGGAGGAGTGGAGAAGAGATATGGAATATAGAGGATTGAAGATCAACAGGAAAAGACAGAGTA